>NC_056735.1:1969145237-1969150237 GCF_019279795.1 Protopterus annectens
CTATTCATAAAGATGTCAGAAATTATAGGTACATAAGTCCTTACTAGGCAGGCAGCCTGGGTGACCATATAGACTCTAACCATGCAACCTAGAGAGCTCACTTGGTAGCCATTCAGTCATTAAGGCAGAACTTTAATAATCCCAATGTGTTTCATTGTTTGACATGCAAGTGGATCAAGTTCCTTATGTATGGGATTCTTTGGGTAAGGAATCTATCTCTACAAGACATTCTATATTCTTCTTAGCTTCTTCCACCAAATGACCTAGCAGCAAATATCTTCTCCTAGCAGCCTGTTCAGTATTTCAGCAGAAAGCTGGAGGATGGTGAGGACCCCTCTTTGAGCCATATAATTCACAGTCCATTGAGTTTTTCCACGTGGCACAGCAGTTACTAAGCACTGATTGGCTGCAGAAGTGTTCTTTCACAATCATCAGCAGCATTGCATTTATTGTGTGTTGAGCTGTGGCACGTTTTATGTTGCCAGACTGGTACCAGCTTGATTCCAGCTCTGTACTGTCAGTCAACTGTCAAACATTATTCTTTCGCCTTTGGCATTTATTTCTTCCAAGGGTCAGTAAAACAAGTAATACTAGAGTCTACCACACAATAATTTTGTCAGGTGTTGAATGTGGTACATTTTATGTTATTAGTATTTTACTACATTGGAAGCTCCTATGTTTATGGATTTATAGCTATCCTAAACCCACAGTGTCTCATGACCATTCTCTCCTTGCCAGTACCGTCCCTCAGGCAGTAGCTCCTTTCTCCCAGAGAGCTATCCCAGTTAAATCAAGAGTAAATTTGTGGATTCCCATTAAGTCATCTAGTTTATGTTTCAAGGAAGATAGGGAATTCTATATCATTTAGTATAAAGTAAGTTTAACCAAAAGACAACCAGTAGGTATAAATGAGTGAAAGTGCATTTGACTGAAAAAACATACTATATATATATATATATATATATATATATATATATATATATATATATATATATATATATATCGAGGGTCTATATTAGAACACCGAACATTCAAAATGTTGAGTGTTCTAATATCGAATCCTACCAATCAAAAATACTAAACATTGAACATTCAGAACAGCCAATTTTTTTCCTAGGGAAGAAATTTGCTGTTCTAAAACACATACACACAACACAAGCACACCAAACAAACAGCAATCCGCACACATACACCTAAACTCTTATACTGAACCCTACACTAAACTATAAACACACCACTAACTATCCACTTACCTTAACCCTAACCCTAAGGTCCATCACTATCGCACACTCACCTCACCCGCGCCCTACCCCTAACTCACCTACCCCGCCCTAACCCTCACATCCACACAATCGCACACTTACCTGACCTGCACCCTAACCCTAACTCACCTAACCCACCCTAACCCTCACGTCCACACAATCACACACATGCCTAACCCACACCCTAACCCTAACTAACCTAACCCACACTCAATTGCACACTTACCTGAACCCTACCCATAACTTTCCACCAGAGCACTGAAAATACCAAAGCAACAGAAACAGACAACCGATTTCTTTCCCTAGGAAAACAAATTGGTTTTCTGTTTCTTCGATATTTTCAGCATTTGCTGAAAACGGGTCGATATTAGAAAACTCGACATTTTAAATGTTCGGTGTTGTAATATAGACCCTAGATATATATACACACACACACACACACACACACACACACACACACACACACACACACATACATACACACCATAAAAAGCTTTTTTTGCAGGGAGCAAGCCCCCTTGCATGCCTACACCTCCCTCTCTTAATTATATATTCTAACATTAAGGTCCTACATCCACACAACCATTGAGGAAAGAAAAAATGACACACACAATTAATCAGTGGTGACCCACTACAAATACAGGGGTATAACATGAAGTGGACCTTTCCAATCCACACAAAATCTTCTAAAGTATGTCCCTAACAATATCCATGATCAAAACAGCATCAGAAAGCCATCTATAGATTTTCACAGTTTACTTTCTGTCATTTTTTTCTGATCATATGTGGTTCAGTCAAACCTACCTTATATGTATGTGTGTGTGTGTGTGTGTGTGTGTGTGTGTGTGTGTGTGTGTGTGTGTGTGTGTGTGTGTGTGTGTAGCTCTATGTATAGCTGTAGATATAAATATAAATATAGCTACAAATCAGGGATCAGTAGCAAAATCTTCCTGCAAAAATGTGCTTATTTTTTGCTGTTTGCTGATACTGTTAGCAGTGGTTTGAAAATATGACTTTTTAGGTTTAGACATCTGTATTACTCAGTTATTAATGGTAATTATAGTAAAATAAAAGATCATTTTTAATCCCATCTTTTGCATTGCATGTATCTCTCTTTAGGTTTTTCATATTTACTACATGTATCCTTTACTTGAGCAAAATGTAAGTGTGGCTTATTTGTGCACTTTAATATTTACTGTCCCTCCATCTTCTTCTTGTGGCATGTATCTCACAAATCCAATGAAAGTTGGTTCAAGTGTTGCTTTTTTTATTGACTTCTGTCATGAAATCTTATAACATTGCCTCCTAATACCAGTATCTCTTTTTCTTGAAGTAAAGCTTACATGGCTCTCTTTCCTCATTGTAACCATAGTATAGCACTCTTTCACCTCATGTCTGTTTCTCAATACAACACAGCTGTTAAGAGTGGGTCTATATTATAAAATCGAAGTCTTAAAACTTTGAATGTTATAATATCGACCCCAATTCAGCGAATGCTTGTAATAGCGAAGGACTCATACCTCTCAACTGTCCCTGATTTTCAGGGACGTCCCTGATTTTGACTCAAATTTTAACTCTGTCCCTCTTAATCCCTCCTAAAACTAGTGACTTTTGGAGGAAAGATGGTGAATTACACTCAATGAATAATGACAATAATTAAGAGTTATAAACTTCTTTTACTTTAGATAACGTGTATTAATTCATATGCTCTGAATCTGTCAATGTTTCAAGTTGATAGCACTAATATTTTAAAAGTGTCCCTGATTGTCCATGACTTTTTCTTGACTTGTTCCTGATTCTGTTGAAATTTGTCCCCAATTGGTTGAGAGGTCTGGCGAAGGTGCAGAACACCGAATATTTTCCTAGGGAAAGCATTTGGTGGGCCGTTTCTGTGGCTTCGCTATTTCCTTGACTGTGGTGCGAAGGTGATGGACCGGGTTAAAGTAAGTGTGCGAATGGACCGAGAGAAGGTGAGTGTGTGATAGGTAGGGACCTTAGGGATAGGGAGCGGGTAAGGTGATTGTGTGATAGTTAGGGACCTTAGGATTAGGGAGCGGGTAAGGTGAGTGTGCGATAGTTAGCGACCTTAGGGTTAGGGAGCGGGTAAGGTGAGTGTGCGATAGTTAGGGACCTTAGGGTTAGGGGGTGGGTAAGGTGAGTGTACATTAGTTAGGGACCTTAAGGTTAGGGAGTGGGTAAGGTGAGTGTGCATTAGTTAGGGACCTTAGGGTTAGGCAGCGGGTAAGGTGAGTGTGCGTTAGTTAGGGACCTTAGGGTTAGGGTTGGGTTAAGGTAAGTGGATAGCTAGTAGTGTATGTACATATTAGTATAGGGTTCTGTGAAGTGTGTATGTGTAGATTATGTATTTTGGTGTGCTTGTGTTGTGTGTGTATATTCTCAGAACAGCGAATTTTTTTCCTTGGAAAAAAGTTTGCTGTTCTGAGCATTCGAGTATATCACATTTCGAGATTCCAAGGTCGAGCTTATGGTGTTCAACATTTTGGAATTTCGATAATGTGATATAGACTCGTTAAGAGTTTCCACTATGAAACATTTTGACCTTCTTTGTTTTCTTTCCATCATTTTCTACTATGAATCTTTCCTTTTACTTCCATTTTGTCTGTCTAACTTTCCTTAATATATTATGTTCCTTCTCTTGTAGACATGTCTTATTTTCAGATATTCTCCTGTAATGTTAGATATGGATCCCTCTTTTTCACTACTGAACTTATATATAATAATGCCTGTTCTGCACTACTAACCAGACACTGTACTATTTAAAATGTTTCCTTGCATTACTTTTGAACTTCCTTTTAGCACGTATTTGCAGTTTAATACATTATATCCATGCCTCTTCAGAATATTTGCTATTAACTTACGGGATCGCTCCTAATTTTCTATCCATGTGTTAAAATACTGCACTAGTATTTCATATAATTTAATTGTTTGAAGGCATTTATCATATGTAGATGGCATAATTGCCTCTTAGTCCCATAACATCATTATCCCAGTAATACATAACTGCCATTTAATAGTACTCACTATTGCCTTCCCTACTATAGACATCATATGATACTTTACTTTCTGTTCAATTCCAGCTAGGAAATATGTTTTTTATATATTTGAAACTTATTTTAAGGTGCACACTCATTATTAGCAAATGTATTGCCTTTCACAGACATGCATACACATTAAATCAGTATTTTCATTAATGATACTGTCCAAAAATGAATAAAAATAATCATTGAAGTTAAACAAAGTTTTCACAACAGCCACTAACATTAATGTTAGCTTTCACAAGAGGATAACATTGCTATACCAAAGACAGGAGCTATTGACACAACATACAATTGTCCAAGCAAAAGTGAGATATTTGTGTTATATAAGATTGTTAATAATGATAAAAACTCAGTGATTCAAAGAACCTCCCTTTGTTCTGACAACACAAGACAGCTTGCCCTGAGCACCTTATCTTTTTCACATGCAACTAAAAAAGTTGTACTTCTCTCACCATCAGTCATCAAATTATGTTTCTAAAGGGCTTTCATGTTGTTCCAGTACTAAGATTTTTTTTTCACCTGAGGGGTTTGAGTGTCTCATAAACTAAGGAAGCATTCATTATAAATGCTCTCAGTGTTCTTACTTTTTGCAACAGGAAAATCTTTGCATATATCTGTAATTTCTAAAACATGTAAATGATTAGATTAACTCTTCAGAATATCAAGTACTCATATCCCA
>NC_056735.1:1969155237-1969215237 GCF_019279795.1 Protopterus annectens
TAAACTGTGAGAAATGAATTGTGATTTTTACTAAAGAGACAACAGAGTGTGAAACTTGCTGTTAAATACTGAAAATGTTTTTGACAGGAGAAGCCCTCTTGTACCTCCTGATGTGATGGCTGCATCCCCATAACCTCTGCTACTTAAATCTGATTTTGCTGCACCTGGGATAAAGGAGAATTTTCCAAGATACAACAAATTCAGACTTAGTATGCATTTCCTCTTAATTGCATTACATTTTACGAGATCTAAGTCCTCAGATGTTCAATAGGAACCCTGCATTTAT
Organism: Protopterus annectens; assembly: GCF_019279795.1. Lineage (NCBI taxonomy): Eukaryota > Metazoa > Chordata > Ceratodontiformes > Protopteridae > Protopterus > Protopterus annectens. Next base: position 1,969,155,524 of record NC_056735.1, read on the forward strand.
GTATCAGCAGTTTCTTCCCAAGATCTTTATCTGGTTTTAATTTGTTATGATGCCCCTCTTCTGATCATTTGTTTGATTCTCTCAGGGTTTTGTTTCTCAGATGTATAATTTTGCCTTTTTTAATTTAATCAGTTATGTTTCAATCCATTCTTACTGCATTTTCCAAGTTCATTTTTTACCCTGTCTTCACAGCCTTGTCTGTCTTATATTATGTTATAACAACTAACATCAGGCAAATCTGCAATGCAAATTGTGGCCTGCTACAGATCACCATCCATGACCCAGGACCACCACTCCGCCTTTCTGGAGACACTGGAAAACATGAAGGTCCTACCGAACACCCTGATATTGGGCGACTTCAATTACCCTACCATTAACTGGGAAAACTACTTGAGTACAAACTCCCAGGCTCAGTGCTTCCTGGAATTTATCAACTCAAATGCCCTGGATCAGCCAGTAAACTCCCCTACCAGAGGCCACAACATATTGGACCTGGTCATCACGAACATGGGCGACCATAAACTAATCACCCTGGATGTCCACACCCCACCACCATCCCCAACCAAGGAAACCACAGTGAAAAACTTTTCTAAAGCAAACTTCACCTTACTTAAGGCAGAGGTGGTAGGTTTCACAGCCCCCACCCTAAAGGATAACACTGCCCAAGATGCAGAATCCTTTACAATTGCACTCTATGAGCACCTACAAGGATGCATGGATCGTGCCATCCCTAGCAAGACCAAGACTCACTCCCCTAAGAGAAGGAAACCAGTCTGGTGGACCCCTGCCATAAACAGGTTATACAACAGAAGGAGGAAACTAGTTAAGAAAAAAGCAAATCCCAAGAAGGAAAGACATCCCTGATCAGTATCAGTATGAAACTAAGGTCCCTCATAAAATCATCCAAGGCTAACTTCAAAAGAAAAATAGCCAAGGATTCAAAAGTTAAGCACAAAGCCTTCTTTAGCTATGTCAAGTGGCAACTCACAGATATGCTCTGAGTTAGTGCAAAATAGCACAAAATATACTGAACCTACTGATATTGCCAACATCCTGGCAGATAGATTCAGTGCAAACTTCACCTCCCACTCACCTTCAAAAGGGCCCACAACAATACCGGAAAAGTGTAAGTCCCAGAAATCACAGAAGCACAGGTGAAAACAGCCCTTTCAAAAGCCAAAAACACAACATCAATGGGGCCAGATGGTGTACCAGGCTGCGTCTTGCACGAACTACAGAATGAAATAACCCCCCACCTAAACACGCTGTTCAACCTCAGCCTCTCCACAGGCTATGTGCCCATAGAATGATGCACAGCAATGGTTATTCTGCTCCACAAAGAAGGGGCCACAACTGATCCTGGTAACTATCGCCCCATAAGCCTGACTAGCCTGGTCTGCAAGGCTATGGAGCGCATCATCATGGAACTCATTAACAAAGACATTGTGAACCTCCAAACACTTGACCTGACCCAGTTCGGCTTTGTTAAGGGAAGATTATGTCTACTAAACCTGGTTGACTTCTTCGAGACAGTCACCAAGGCCATAGACGAGGGAAAGGTGGTTCACACAGCCTACCTTGATCTCACCAAGGCGTTCGACACCATTCCTCACTCGGGTATTATAGAAAAACTCACCAGCCTGAACATAAACCCCTACGTCACAAGATGGGTTGCCAGCTGGCTTACAGACAGAACTCACATGGTAAGAATAGCGGGCTCCAGGTCTGACTCTAAACCAGTCACAAGTGGTGTCCCGCAAGGCTTGGTTCTGGGACCCCTACTGTTTGGCATATATTTCTCAGAAGTACAGGCAAACACAGGAGGACTATGGCTAACCAAGTTCGCCAATGACTGCAAACTGGGAGCCCTAATTGACTCTCCGGCTGACATGGACATCCTTCAAAAAGGCCTTACTGAGATAGACACCTGGTGTCAAAGTCATGGCCTCAAGCTAAATTCCAGAAAATGCATAGTCATCCCATTTGAGAAAAACAAAATACCCACAAATTACCACATAGGCGGCAGCCCCCTTAACACAGAAAAGGTAATAAGAGATCTGGGGACCCAGGTAGATAGTAATCTCTCCTTTGACAATCATATTGCCAAAGTAGTTAGGAAATCCTTCTATGTGGCCCATCTAATTACTAAGGGGTTCACATCTAGAAATAAAGAGGTTATAGTGCCCCTCTACTCGTCACTCATCAGACCCATCATAGAGTACAATGCCCCATTTGGGATATACCTCACAAGACACTTCCAACAGCTGGAAAGACCACAAAAGCACCTCACCAAGAGGATTACTGGCCTCAAACATATGTCCTATGTAGCCCGACTGAAAAAACCCCAGCTGTACACAGTGGCATATCGCTTACTCAGATGTGATCTCTGCCTGACTTACAAAGCCATGTCCAACTCAGAATTGATGGACATGCTCCACCTAAAGAAATCCAAGTCACTGCGAGCCACGCGCTCTAGTGAGCTAAACCTCGCCACAACAATAAATAGAACATGCTGGAGGGATAGATTCCTGTCACAGAGACTCCCCATGCTTTGGAACAAAATTCCTAACTACATTAGGCAGAGCCCCTCACTAACACTCTTCAAGAGAAGCCTTGACGAGTGGATGGGTAACTGGGATCACTTCATTGGCTCTGCTTGACAGAGGCTCAGTTAATTAATCAATGGGACTGTGAAAGCCGACACACTCTGGCTAGGCTTAAAAATGCCCTCGGGCAGATAACCTAGTACCTACCTATGAACCTATGAACCTATATCAAAATCCCCCATCTAACCATTTTGTGAATAGTACCATATATCGGAAATTAACTCTAAAGAAAGATAAACAGTAATTCTTAAATGCAAGTTAAAGTATCACCAGCCTCCACGGTTTACTCTTTTTTCTTTTCAGATACAGTTATATGATAAAAGCATGTGATAGTTTATGTGAAAATATAGAAATGACAAGCCAAGTAACTGAGCTATTGACTCAGACAGCTTTAAGCATGAGATAGTGGTGTACCAAAAGTTGCTTAGAGTTAAGTAGACACATATCAAAGTAGCCCGGGATTCCGTTATTCCCCAGGATTCAATAAAATATGTGTAGGCTCCATGTAGAGCCTACATGGAATGTACCCCTGTACATGGCCACGGTTCCCCCTCAGAATCGCGCCATGCATATTAACCATGGTGCACTGCCAAGGGAGAGCATAGCAACAGGGATGTTGAATCCATGAAGGCAGAAGTGTAGAGACTATCCCATAGTTGTGGATTGTCCAGTTAATTCCTGGACAGATGTTATGTACAGGGTGAGACTCCCTGTAATGTACCCTATTACTGTTGAAATGTGCTATGAATTAATATTTTGTGTTTTAATTTTCTAACATATAAAAATAGAAACCGGATGTAATTAATTTTTTTTTTATTGTCTGTTTGTACGGTGTGGCACAGAGCAGCAGAGCTGAGCCATGCTTACACATACACTATTGATACCTGCCAGACATCTAAAAATAGAAACTGGATGTTAATTAATTATTTATTTCTGGTTATGTTTAAGACCGTTTGCTCGGTGTTGTGCTTAGCAATGCTAACAGATAGCTTAGTATATGTGAAGGTATACTAGTTTGCATACTATCTAAGTAGTTAAATGGGTAGAGTCACAGACTAAAGCTTAGAAGGTCCTGGGTTTGAGTCCATAGCACTCATACTATGTTTTTAATGTAATTTAAGTTTTTGCTTACTTTAAAAACAAAATTGTTATATTTGCAAGAGCTGCACAGTGCTAAGCACTGCTTAAACAAGGTTAATGGCTACTACTGTTTGCGCATTGCTAAGCTTCTCTAAAACCACAGTTGTGTAAGTATCTGTGATGCTCAGCTCCACTAATCAGGTTTGCGAAATGCTAAGCCACATGGCACTTTTTTGAATGTTGCAGTATGACATGTAAGGGCAGGAAAACAGCCTATTTTAAGGCCAATAGGTGGGAATTCTGCACCATTTGTTGGAGTCTGTCTAACTATTGGTATGCCAGGCAGTGTTGTAGAGGTTGTGAGCTTTCGGGTGCAGAGATGGGGTGTGCTGGAGTCCATGGTGTTTGTTGGGCTCCGGGTATGGAATTACAAACCTAGGTTGTTGTAGGGCAGTTACCAGGGCTCAGAATGTAAGGTTGAGGCCTCAGATCAGTTGGCCAGGGAACTTACTGGTATCCCCTGCACTGGTGAGCAGTGTTGTCACCACTATGATGACCTGAAGCATAGAAGGAGGAGAACTTTGGACACCTGGGTCCAAGATCTCAGAGAAGGGCATGCCCCAGACATATGTAAGTACTTTTGCCACTACTTTATTAAAATACAAGCTGAATCTGTGCAAAACTGGTATGCATAATAGTATACTTCTCTCCCAACATCTGCAGCTGAGAGGGCTCACAGCATGCAGTCCCATGCCGGGCACCAGGCCAGGATGTGCTGTGAGTGTGGTAAGTATAAATATATTATGATAACTGTTTTGCAATAAACAATAAATGATAAAAACTGCAGTGCAATAAAGAATAAACAATCAAAACTTTAGTGCAATAAATAAACAATAAAAACTATAGTGTGATAACCAATAAACAATAACAGTAACAATAAGCAATAAGGTGTAAAGCAGGATTGTGGTGTCATAACATAATTGCAGTACAGTTGTATGCATTGCATGTCTATTGTAAAGCTGCTGCAGTTAACTGTAAAACTGCAATAGCTGTGGAATGCAAAAGTAATTGCTTGAAAAATGTATTGCACAACCCACAGTACAGTTCAAGACTGTCTCCAGGCCTCTTTCAGTCACATAATGCTTTCTTTTCCTCCCACTCCAGAAACAAAAGTATATGGGTGAGCTAGCCCACTTTATGGCAGATATCATGTGTATACTTCACAGATACTTAGCAGCAATACCAATAAAGTGTAAAGCAGGATGTTGGTTTCATAATAAAATGTGTCTTAATACTTGCAGTAGGGCTGTATTCATTACATATCTGTTCTAAGTTGCTGCAGTCAGTTGTTACATTATTTGTAGATGCCCCTGCAGTCACAGCTTTTGGGTTCTACTCCCATACCTGCTAAAACATGATGGCTGTCTAGTCTACTTAATGTACATAAACATACCTCTCAACTGTCATGATTTTTCATAATGTAATTACAAACGCCCAAACTGTTTGGTCCATGATTAGCAGATAAATGATTACCTAGAATAGAGTGTATTGTCAAATCCATTTACAGAACACCTTGGTAGTCATGTACCTGCACATTATGAGAAACAGTTCCATGTAGTTGTGTACCTGCATTTGTTAGTGCTTGGCCCATACTGTCCCATGCTAACAGCTTGAGAGGTATGTATGTGCTACATCATCTATAGAAGAATTGTAGTCACTGTACTCACAACTGACTCTGCACACCTGTAGAACTATGTATTAGCAGTCTTTTTAGGGATATCATCTGCGATGTCACTAATGGTATGTTTTTCTCTTTCTCCCCCACCCCTTATCTTCTTTAATTTATTATTGTTATTTATTATTATGATTTAATATATACTTTGTTTAACTGTTATGTTGGCTTTATGGGTTATTTCATACTGGGTTGCTGTTAACATACTTACTGATATGTTATTTAATGCTGTGTTTCACATAATATAACTCAATATGTATTTGGATTAATCAATATTATGTTCCATTATGTTAATACTAACGTTGGTTTGGTTATTACTAACCTTAACTTAATGTTAAAACTAATTTACTATGGCACATCAAGGTAGGCCAGTTCCAGGTGATCCACCTACATTGCCTCCTTCAGCCATGGCACCAGGCCCCAGCATGTCTGGGACCCAGACTGGTGGTGAACTCTCTGCTGCCCCTGCATTACTTGCGGCATTGGGTAGTTCTGCCCCACAGTATGAGGCTGAGCCCCCCTCTGGGACCTGTGGTGGAGGGGGAGTTGTTACCCATGATGAATTGCCAGTTTTGTTGACCAGGATCATGAACAGTGGGTTTGGACAATGCCTGCACCGGGATGGAGAGCATGCTGGCCACCCTGGTGGGGCAGACTCATGCCTGAGCCCAAACTCCACCACTGCCACCACTGGAGCAGTGAAGGAGCAGTGCTGACAGACCCATGGGTAGGGACTTGAGTCACACTGCTACCTTCTGGAGGCACATGGGACTGCAATTCCACAACACCCTCCCAATCCAAGATGTTCACCCCACTCTTGTGTCACACACCACACCTGTCTGCTGTCTTGTCTCTCTTGTCTCTTTGAAAAAGCTTCCTCACCTACCAAACTTACCTACCCCACGTGTACCTATGTCCCTTCCCCAACATTCCACTTTCACCTTAAAAAAATGGACACCTGTCCAAAAAAAAAATCGTCCCATACATAGCTCTCCATTTTGCACATGTCCACTGGACACACATAATTTGGTCCAATTGGTTTGACAATGCAGTTATGTTGTCCTCACCCCTCTCTCTGGGGGTGAGAGTCCAAAGTCATTACAAATTCTGTCACAGTGCACAGCTGTTGCTGTGCAATAAATGGATAGCTATGGTTCTTTCCTACACCCATCCTGCACATACCTACCTGCCATTCACTGTTTTCCCCCTACTTGCACCCCATTACACCACTTTTTTATCTCCCCATTTTTCTTTTCTTTAAAGATTTTTTGTGCATCGCAGTGTTGCTAAGCTCAGCTTAACAGAGTATTATTGATATTTATGTTTCAAATGATAATAAATGCCTGACACCTATTTTGAACTCAAGATCATCGCACCTGCAGACCACTGCATTAATGTGCCATGCCACACAGCTGTTAATTAAAACAGGTGGCTTAAGCAAAATATAATAACTGCAACTTACAGTCATTAAGAGATTTTAAACAGAACTGTGCATTGCCCCGGGTCACGGAAACTTGTTGAAAGAGTAATGAAAAAAATGTGACTGTAACTTGGAGTTTGGTGCAAGAGTACACCAGTAGGAAGCCAGATATGGAATAATGGATGTAAGTGAGATCTTTAATGGTAAATTTGCACGTTTATCAGCAACATTTAGAAATATACCGGCTAAAACATTAATGGCAACATACATGTACAACTGGGACTCTGGTGGAGAAATACATCCATATAACGCCATTCACATAATAATGGATGCAAGAAAAGTATGTCACAGCCTGTATGTCTGCAGTTACATGTTGACAAATGCACCTGTTGTAGCAGTGACTCAGTAGCTCAGTCTGTTAAATGGTGTGCATTTAGTAACTTTTGCCACGAACAGTCTTGTGTTCAAATCCAGTGATGTGTAGCATTTAAATTACATTATTGTGAAGCCAGCAATTAATGACCAAGTCATGCACTCTTTATCCACACAATACATTCCAAATCAAATGTCTGCTTTTCACTGATGGAAGTCACAGACTTGCAGATAGGAACAAACTTCACATATCCCTATTGCACACTATAAGTGCATAACATGTCAGGTCATGCATTAATATGCAGTCACAGAGGATTTTAACTCAGGTAATGCAAATGAGGCCCATTAATATCAGAGTGCAGCACACAATCCTTTCATAATCACATTACAGAGTTTCACGGCTGCCCAACTAACTTACACATATGAAGCCCCAGCTAGTAACAAGGACTGCAAGCATACACATTCCAAATGAGTACCAGACTGTAACACATAGCATGACAGTTGTTCAAATAGTTCACTTAATGTTATGTTGCCTGGTACTCTGTTAGTGTACCATTGCCTAACATACTTACCTTAAACACATGCCTTAATTTGAGTGGAAGGGGTACCCTCACTCTGGCTCTGCCTCTGCAACAAGGCTGATACAGCTTCCACAGTTACTCTTACAGCTTGCTGTCCTCCAAAGTGTTCACACTCGCTGGCTATGCCTGTTGCCTGCAGCAGTAGCTGCAGCCTGTAGCACATACATCTGTATGCAGAAGTAGCTGCTGCAGGCCTACCCTCTGTGATGATGTAGTCTCCTCACCTCAGTAATGTCCAGCACAACAGATCAGAAAGGGCTTCTAATCTACATGAAGGCCTTATGTCTTGTTCAGTGGTGCATGTCATTCGCTGATGATACTGCAAATTATCTGTGTTGGCTGCAATTAACATGTCAGAACCACAGATTGGTTAAGAGGCAAAAAAGAAGCTGGCTATGGGGAGCCAGTCTGTATGAGACTTTCTTCACGCAGTAAATGCATTGTAAAAAACTTTATATAACTGCAAATATCAACAGAGGAGTATTGTACTCCATCAGGTATGTAACCTTTTTGTTTACAACAGGATGCATATGTGTGAATATACTCAGGGAGAATGGGGATTACAACATTAAGCCTTTTTTAGAACTGTGATAATGACATGTCATTGATCTCCAAATTTGTTACACCTACGGAGGACATACAATACATCCAGGGTGGAATATTTTTAGTCAGTGTGACACACTGGCCTCATGGGACTGTGCCTGTATAGTGGTTGAAACAGCACACTGTTGTTTTGACATATTATCAGGGGGGTTACCCCTATGGGACACACTACAATGGAGTCCAGTGTTGGGTGTATGATCATACAGCAGTATCTGTCATGACACACATGGGAATACCTGACTATCACTAGTATCTTGCTTGTATCCACACACTTAGTATGTTTGCATACTGTAGAATATGACATATGTGATCAAGCAGTGGATACTGCCAGCCATTATGTTCTTGTATCTCTACATTATGTACTTCCATGTATGTGATCCTGACATGTGTTCCCATGTTGTTGTCTTTCAGGAAACATGTATCCCAGATGCCGTGCCCCTTTCATGGATGCAGAGAATGATATAATACTGGAAGGCCTCCATCAACGCCTTCAAGTCCTACTGTCCAGGGGGAGACAAAAAAGGGAACAGCGGGCAGCACTGTGGGCTGACCTTGTCCGTGATGTGAATGCCATAGGTCATCAGAGCGGGACATATGAGCAGGTTCAACACTGTTCAACAGACATGATTAATGCTGCTTGCAGAAGATCAGCAGATGTAGCCAGGGATCATGGTGTCACTAGTGGAGGGCCTGCAGTAGAACAACCACTCTCAGCCACTGAGGAATTCCTGGTGAACCTAGGACCTCATGACAGCTCACAGCATCCATCACACTGTACATCATGGATGTGGGTGCCATAGTTGCCATGGCAGAGGAAAGTGCAGGTAAGCTTAGTCTGATCAGCATTGGAATACTGTACCATTCAGTGTGTCAAGTTGTATGTACTTTTACGTGGGTGTCAGGTTTTTGTTCTTTTGGGGGGTTAACTGCAGTTTGAATCTCATGCTCATATTTTGACTAACATAACAATTAACACAATAGCTACTGTAAATGTGAGATATATTGATGTATTACCTTGTTATAGTGCAACATGTGGTGGTACTTACATTAGCCCCCCCCCCCTTAACTTTTCACAGGGTCATCAGGTATCATACAAGGCTGCGGTCCTGCTACTGGTAAGCACGACACTGTTTTGTTACAGATGTAGATTTACAGCAATATATTCCCTAAAGTGTCATCCCAGGCCTGCTGCCTGAATTGCTGAACTGTCGGCATGACTGACAACTGCACAGATATTTTCTGACTGTACACATGTTAGAGTCATATGTATGACTTGTAGGTGTAACCACACTAATAGATGTGACATTATTGTCAGGACATTACAGATTGTCATTTGTGTTGACTGTGCAGAGTCTTCACAAATGTCAACAGTGTACCTCATTGTTGTTGATGAGACTGTAGTATAAAGAGCTTGTATTTGCAAGTAACTACATTTGTTTGTGGGAAAAGTAATGTCCTTGTGTCCAACTATAAAAGGTTAGGTTTTAAACAGGTCTGTAGACATGACAACAGTCTACAGATCTTTACATATATTGCAGCATAGTACTGTAGAGCATAATAGTGCAGGTGTTAATGTACTGCTCTTCTTGTTCTTATCACAGGTGACCAGGGGTGGGTTGGTCTCTATCCCCTACACAACCTGATGTCAGTGTCTCTTCTGACTCTGATGATGATGGTGTCCAGAGTGAGGCACAGGTGGGGATTTCAGGGGCTGAATCTGTCCCAGAGATTGACATCTCTCTTCTGCCCTCATTGTCACCACACACAGTCAGTATGCCTACACATACCCAGTCCCTGGAGGCCATAGATATTTGACAGTCAGAGGGTGGGGACATTGAACAGGAAAGTTTGGCAACTATGGCTCCAGTGAGTGTAGACAGTGGCCACAGCCAGAGAGCTGGTGAGGTTCCACAAAGGTGGATTGATAGGGGTCCTCATAGGAGGCCTGCAGTCCTTCTATCACCTGTTGCAGGTGTCACATCATGGGCCACTCGGCGTATGTTTTGGGCCATCATGGAGGCACACGCTGATTCTGAAAGGAACTTCAGACATATGCTGAGGGTTATGGATGCAGCACAGTCTGACATCCATGACTGCTTCCAATGCATTGCAGTGGAAAGAAGGTGGTCTGAGACAGATTGCAGAATATCTGTCTTAGAACACACATTGTCTGTGCTAGAATGTCTGGTTGAAATTGACTGTCGGACTTGTGGACGTAGTTCAGCAACCCCATCTGCTGAGAGTCCTTGTGGCCATGCACAATCATGCTGCCATAGTGGCAGTACATCCAGCACTCCAGAGGGAAGAGTGCTGTCTACACCAAGACATAGCAGGCCATGGGCTTATGGTTCTGAGTGTTCCTGTGGAAGGCACAGTTCCAGCAGACAGCAGTCACCATCAGGTACTTGCACCACGTCTGTCCTTGGGCATGAAGGTGCCAGTGCAACTCCTGGCAGAGCCAGTTCCCATGTTCACCGATGGAGACGGTGAACTGCCAGCTCTACCATGCATGGTTCAAAGCTGTCCAACATACACATATGTAGGGCTAGCACTGAGCTTGACTGTGTACATGCACACACTCACACACCACTGTCAAAGTCATGTCACCTAAAGACACACACGGCACATTTCTGTGGTCCATCTTGCCTGCTTCCCTTCCTGACTCACACACATGCTGTCAACCTTTTGGGTCAGCCTAGGCCTCTTGCACCCCCACACAACACCCTGTGCAAGTGATGATACCTGTGCCACATCCTTGTCATCCTCACCATCACTGCAGGGAAATTAAGCTATGTTCTGATGCACAGGATGACTATATGTATTTCTTTAATTCAGTGTTGTTTTGACATGCCACTTGTATTGGTTACTGAGAGATAATGTATGCTGACATTTGTAATGAGTATGCCACATAATTTTGTGCACCTTATGTTGTATGATGTTGAAATGGCTGTATATTTGCAGAATGAAAGGTGTGTCATGGGCCTATTTATGTTTCTGTTTCAGGAGTCTGTTGGGGACACCTATGGATACACAGAGGTAATAAATCCATAGATGTTACAGAACAGGATGGAATGTCAGCACAGAAGAAATATGTCTTCAGCAAGGTACAGCAGTATAGCTGCATGGCTCCATAGGTTCATATCATATGCATCCCTAATCTTTGTAAAAGTCTGATACGCTTGATAAGTGTCACCTGGGTTTGGAGAGCTAACACATCTACAAGCTGTGGTGATGGAGATGACCCACATACAAATTTCCTGTGTCCAGTAGAGACATTTGTCCAACACCAGTTATGATTGTCCTGTTCTGCATTCCATTGCGTAACTTGAACACGATGTGCATTACAGCAGATGTGTGCTTCACATGCATGGGGAGCCTGTTACATATAAGGAGTAATGTCAGGGTTACACACCTGTCTCTCCAGCATGTACTATTTATACCACAGTGACAGTGTAGGTGTGTAGAACAGGTAAGACATGTGTTAGTCCTGTCTTGGATATGCAGGAGGTACACACTGGAATTTGACACCTCTCAGTAAGGCAGCCATACACATCCCTTCCAAAGCATTTAGGATACAGACTACATATGTACAGTCCTGACACAGACTCCAAAGGACATGTTACCTACAATGTGTATTGGTTTACCATAGAACCTGTGTGGCTGCTACAGTTGTAAGAGATGCTTGTGTAGTAACATAGCAAGGGAGTCATTGCACCCAATGATAGGTGTGATGAGTGACAAATTCAGCATAACAATGACCATCTGTAATTTAAATCCCATACCTTTTTGTATAGGTTGTACAAAATTGAATGGATCCTTAGATCTTACGGACCAGTGAAAGTCAAAGGCTACATTACTCTCTGTGTCCATAACTCCAGTTGTAATAGCTCAACTGTGTGTGGTGTCCGGACACTGCTGTATTTTGCAGGGGTGGATGACTTACCAATGGATAGTATTGTGCAGTCATTGGCATTTACTATTTATCGGTGGCTCTGACAACAACTGAATGTGTGTCTCAGGCCATCCTGATTAACTTTTGGGTCTGTGTGGGATTCAGTGACCTGCTATCACCTGCTAATATAGTCAGTTAGAGGTCACTGACAGTGGCCGTGACTTCAGAGAAGGGAATGGCTAGAAAGGATGCACCACTAATAATGTCTGGGAAAATCCACTGGTGATTGGCATCATTGTAGTGTAGATCTCCCAATGTTATCTTCCCACATTATAACTATCAGACACTTGCCTATCCACCAGCTGACATACCACTCTGTAAATAACCTACACAGTTTCCAGCAAGGCCTGCTGGCTTAATATTGTCAAACACCTTGTCAGGCCATTGTAGGTGGAGTGAGTCATATTCCCTTCATCCATGGCATAGTGTAACACTTGGTGGGGTCCACCTGTTATGGTAGGTAGGCATGATCTGGCCTTAAGCAAAACAAGCTGTGTTGGGTCCAGTGTCAGTAGTGTATGAAAGTGTTGCTGCTTGTTTCCATGCTGATTCCTATCATGGAGTTTCATATCACATTTCTCAGAGATCTGGGGACACTGCTTGGCACTGCATGCTTGTTGTCCTTTGTGCAACTAAGAATTGCAGTTACTTTCAGCATGTTCCAAGAAGAGAGTTGTGAGGCTGCCAGCCCAGCTATCTGGAATTTTGTAAATAATCATACGTCATTTGTGAATATTAATATGCTCCATAGGCTTGTCTTACAAATGTAAGAGAACTATATGTTATGTGGATATTAAACTACTGGTGCAGAAGTGTGTGTTGAACTGTATGTTATGTATTGAGCTTCAGGAATGTAACCACAGTGTACCTTGCTGGAAAAGAGCAGAAATGTATATAAACTATATACCTGTGCAAATGTGTGTTTTAATGGTAGAAGTTGGAACATACAGAGTTAACTTGCAAAACTTCAAGAAAATAAGTTGAAATTGTTTACCATTGTACTATAAAAGTTAGTTAATGCAAAGAGACCGGATGTCTAGAGCTAGAGGATTTTCTATTGTCTTGAAACAGAAATAATTACTAGGTTTAAAATGTAAAAGTGTTTAACTGTTTTACGACTTCCAGTTCTAGGCAAACTTCTGACAGATATGTACTTCTCACACAGAGAGGCTAAAAATTCTGTTGGTATCTGTTAGCCTGGGAACTGAAGGCAGGTGACAAATAGTGTTGTCATCCAACTGACCCAGCAGTAAAGTTTTGATATTAATTTGGGAACTCTCTCAGAGACTGTACATTTTGTATTTGTCTTTGGACCTGGAAACATCCTCTCATCAGCACTTACCTTGCTTATAGTAAAGAATCAGGGTACTTTAATCTCTCTTATAGATAGGAATATAGTAAAGATTAGTTTAGATGTTTTCTGTATTTATTTGAAACTGTCCTGCAATGTTGTTTTAAAATATTTCCTGTGATTCTGAACTCTGTAGTCACTGTGTTGAGTTATTGAGTATTGTCTTGTTCTTTTATTATTTATTATTAAATATATTTAAACCTTTCAATTGTGGCTGGTTTGTTTAGGTATATTTAAGCTCTTAAAGTACTTGCATATGTATTTGCTGACACTGTATGGGCTACTCCAATAGCCTTGGCCACACTTACCGTTTGGATAATAGTAACATTACACAGCAAGATTGGGCACCCTTTTGTAAGGACCTTAAAAGTAGTGGATAAGAGCTGGCTGGTGGCAGTGATAACTACCTTATAGTATGGGCAGAATGTGGCATAGATAGTAAACCTGTGCCAGCCTTCCCCAGGAGTGTGTGTGTGTGTGTGTGTGTGTGTGTGTGTGTGTGTGTGTGTGTGTGTGTGTGTGTGAGCTACTTGAGCAGGGACACGAAGCACTGCTTGGACAGAGAGGGTGCTGGAGGTCTTAGCTTGGCCACTCAGCTGAGATCTTTACCCTAAAGCTGTGGCAGTGGGGAGTCTTATTGTGGATCTGGAGAAAATGGGAGAAACCAGCCTCAGAATGACTGTGATCTCTGTGTGATCGTAAGGGAAATTGTACTTTACTGTGTGTGTACTTGTCATCCTCCCAATGTGTACATCCCTCACTGGTGCTAGTGGTGAGGATTGAGGCTCCTTGATTACTGGTCCAGTGCAGTGGCTTCACAAGGTTCATCCAAGGTGTCTGTACAGAGCACAGACAAACAAGTTAGGGAAGCATAATATGTATACCATGTGAAGGTATTGGATGTCTGTACAGAGCACAGACAAACAAGTTAGGGAAGCATAATATGTATACCATGTGAAGGTAAAGTAGGGATTTTGCTCAGGTATTCTGCAGTTGGACCCTACCCAAGCGGTGTGTACTGGAAGGACACAATTACTTTGTGAAGACTGTGAAAAGCAGGGGAGTCCATGGAATTGCTGCTGCCTGGCAACTACTAATGCTGGTCTCACCAAAAGCACTCTCACATAGGATGCCATGCTCCGATACTTTTTCTGTCATCACAAGCAAAATGTTACTATGAAGCTCATGATCAAAAGCAGGACACAGCCTATTTGTTCATCCATGTAGCTGTCCCACATCATGAAAGTTTCTGTTGGCTCCACATACCCTTCTCCAGGTAGGTGACTTGATTAGCAACCTGGGCAGTCATTTGGCTTTTGCATGTATTAGACCTTCTGTTCCAGGCCTGGTGGTATGTCACTAGGGAACTAACAAGATGGGGATTAGGAGTATAGCTGCAGTGTCACAATATACTGTGCAATGTCCAGTGACATAAATGTCCAGGCTTGCTAAAACAAGCAGCACGGTGGTGATCCATCATCATTGACAATTTTACAGCAAGTCATGCATGCTGCCCTTCAACATGTTACTGGTGGATATTTGCATGACATGGCTGTGAGGCCTACTGCTGCAGACTGGCCATCTTTGGCCAATATGCATCCACCTGCCACATGTCCTAGGCATGTCATACTGTACCGTTATGTACCAGAAACATACATCTGTGTTCCCACATCATGTCACACAACAACCAGTGTGCTGTCTGGTTGCTTGACAGGCATCATAGGCTTGTGTTGCTAATGTAATATCAGCAAAGTTGAACAAGTCCTCTATGCAG
The DNA here is from genome assembly GCF_019279795.1 of Protopterus annectens. Lineage (NCBI taxonomy): Eukaryota > Metazoa > Chordata > Ceratodontiformes > Protopteridae > Protopterus > Protopterus annectens. The sequence continues at coordinate 1,969,170,995 of NC_056735.1, forward strand.
GCACAGGCATTCACATCTTCACTGTAAGGAGTGCCTACAAACACTGTATATCAGGCTGTCAACCCAAAGGGTGTGCCAGCATGACCCTAAATTTGCAGGACCTGCTAATGAGATGTGGAAAGTTTCCCCATCCCTCTACTCCCATGACACACAAACACAAAGTGTGACAGATGTGATTGCATTTCAAACCTTGCTTCCATGGAGTCTCCAACAGCAGTCATTACATATGGCAATGAGCATTTTGCCAACATGCACAGCTCACATCCTGCACCACTGACACCCACATCATACACACTTGCATGTGTGCAGTTCCTTACGAGACACATTCTCAAACAGCAGACACCTCAGAAAAGTCTGCCTCTGGAGAGCACAGTACACATAATACTGCATGCACCACTCTTTCACTGGTCAAACACCTGAGGCAAAACACAAAATCACACCTTTTAGTCATAGGTTATTACATCATGAAACACATTGATGTATGTGTCAACAGGCTATATATGGGAAAGATCACAGTTAGCTGTCTGTGGATTGACACAATACGCCATACCACACATTGCTGCAAATCAAAGAACGTCAGTTAACATAATGTTGACATCATAGTTCCTGCAGGTGTGTATGACTAGGGATATACATTACCGGACTGTATGCAGACACATGAATGAGCTTGGTCAGTCTGTGTTTCTCGCAGGTATGCACATACCTTTCAGCTGCAGCTGCCCTCAACTAGGGTAATGGCTCCATACACATGGAAATTGATGGAAGTCAATAACTGCCTTAGCATGTGGTGTCATTGTAAGGAGATCTACTACATGTCTGCCTGGGATGCCTTGCTCGACAGACATCAATGCTTCCTGTGATTTGGAGTACTGGCGAAGGCTGCTGATACCCCCACAATGCATCTTATATGCACTGTCTGGAGAGAAAACTTTGGAATGAGAACACCATCTTTATACAACATCATGGTTATGCTGCTACATGCTGGGAATGGCAACAATGAGCCCCGCTCTGTGGAAGGTGTCCCCACCTTGGAATATGCAGACATGTGTGCAGTCAGGATTGCTGGTTCAAGGCTGTGGACAGCACCACAGCCATACCAGACTACATGTCCTTCCACATGTTCAGACCTCAAAATGACAGTGTGCAAGGTAATGCAGGTAGTGAATATATACTCACTAAGGATAGCTACACATCTAGATTTTTTGAAACACTGTGATTTCCTGGAGATGCTGCAGGCACCATTCACTATTGGAAGGGTACATAATCAAACAATTGCCAGCTACAGGAGCAACTCCATGAATCCGGACACCTGTTGTGCATATTTGGATGCATGTGTGTCTATCAAGATATATCATTACACAATGATTTGGGGTGGCATTAAGTGACCACCAACTGTGTTGCTTAGTTGTGCTATAGCTCACTTGCTCAAAGGTTAGACCACATCCTTAACTACAATGCCCTGGAACCAACATAATGTTTCTTGTGTTTACCAATATGGGTGGCCACTGCAGCCTTCCAATATGAGGTCCTTCCTGGTGGGATCTAACCATAGATTAGTCTCATTAAAACTACCAGAATTAATCCCTCCTTGCAGACAATTCAGAGATAAATTTCAACAAAGCAATGTATTACCTCCTGTAGGATGGTTTACATAGCTTGACTGCACTCCCCCCTTAGATGGAACAGGCAAGTATGCAGAACTCTACACCAATGTATTATGCAAGCAACATTACAACTGCATGGACTTGGCTGTACCTGACAGGAGAAACATAGGCCCCTCATGGCACAGCAAACCTGCCTGGTGGGCAACTGCCATTAGCAAGCTGTACAACAAGAGGTGGATATTGCTGCGTGACAGTTGGGGTGAGGGTGCCCCCCTAAAATGGAGGCACAACCTCCTCAGCTAAAACAAGCACATAGTGTTGTTGTGACATCATGTAGACACAGTACATGACAAAATTACCCACCCACATAATGCAGAACCAACTTGTGCAGTGTAGTTACATGTGTAACCTCAAAGGACAGTCCCAGATTATTGGTGAACTCATACATAATGATGCCACATATAATGGGTTTGTACTCACATGTAACCTGTAATCCCACAGGTTCTGCATCAACTTCACTCCACTGTCCCCACCACATATGCCACATGACATTCCCACAACCTGTCCCATACCTTCCATATCTACAAAGCAGGTCTTAACTGGCTTCTCTATGGGGGATACACAGCATCTATTGGACCTGTTAACAGCCCAGGCTGCATCCTACATGGGATATGACAAGGATATACAACACCTTTGGGAATACCTTGCAATCATACTACAACCACTGGCTGCATCTCAGCTGACTGGACAGCAACTGTTATACCCTTGCCCAGAGGTGGTACATCCATTGGCCACCAGAACTATAGACCTCTTTGCCTGAGTGTCCATATCTGTATACCCATATGACTCATCATTATGAAGCTGATCAGCTCACATATATGTGATCTACACACAGTTGACTGTACACAGTTTGGATGTCTGACAGGAGGATCATGACTTTTAAAAGGGTGGACATTTCCTAGGCAGTCACCAAGGACCAGAGTGAGGGGACATCAGGGAATACATCCCCCTCGACGTAGTCAAGCTGTCCGACTATATCACCCACTCAGGCATCATTTACAAAAGTACCCACTTAGGCATCCACGTTAATCATCATTGCTGATCAGCTCACATATATGTGATCTACACACAGTTGACTGTACACAGTTTGGATGTCTGACAGGAGGGTCATGACTTTTAAAAGGGTGGACATTTCCTAGGCAGTCACCAAGGACCAGAGTGAGGGGACATCAGGGAATACATCCCCCTCAACGTAGTCAAGCTGTCCGACTATATCACCCACTCAGGCATCATTTACAAAAGTACCCACTTAGGCATCCACGTTAATATCATTGTAGGGGTCACTAAGTGTCCCATTGATGGCACACATTCTCAACATAGGGACATCCACCTCCAATAGCTGGGTCCTCTATTGATTGGAATATATTTAACCACAATACAAGTAAATACTGAATGTCTGTGGTTAACAATGTTGGCTGATGCCTGCAAACTGTGAGCACACATAGAGTCTGTTAGTTATGTCAATATCCTACAAGAGGGTATTGATGAACAAATGCCTGTTGACATACTAATGGCTATAAACTTCATGTAAATATATATATAGTATCATTTCTATCCATAACACCTATGTACCTGGTAAGTAGCACATAATTGAAACATGTGATGCACATACTCAGGGGTGATAGAACTGGGCACACAGATTTACATTTAATGTGCCTGAAATCATCATGTCATCCCAGTGGCATGACGTGATTCATATGTCACAGCTTAGGACACAGTCACCTGTAATTGACATACTCATAACCTCCATGTACTCTTCCCGCAACATGCCAATATCTGAGTGCAATGGCCATTTAGTATTGTACCTTTCCAAGCAGTACTGGCAATTGCACACAACAGTATGGTCCCTCACAAAGAAACTTCATGTCTTCAGTATCTGTTCAATGGGGATCATCTGAATCTGTGTCATTGTAGCTGTGCATGTAGACTACTCAGAGGTGATCTCTGCCTTGCATACAGGGCAATGTGTGACTCTGCTTGATTGTAAATGCTGCATATTTGTAGGTGGCATGATACATGGATTAATCACTCTAAGGACATTAACCTAGTATGTGGCATTAGTAATACATGCTGGTGGGAGAGATCTGTCTAGCAGATTTTAATACCTTTGAAATAGAACCCTGACTAATAGCAAACAGAGCATCTCAGTGCACCTCATCACAAGCCATCTGTATGATTGGCTCAGTGACCATCATTTCACCACTGAGCTTCTGCTTGTCTCCCTCTTAGACTGGGGCAATATGTGCTGATCATGTAAATAAGGGTATAAAGCTGTCTAGGACTGTAAGGGCTCAGTGGTCATTATGCTAGGGAAGTTCAAATGTCTTATGGTTCCATAAGCTGATGTAAAATGCTCTAACAGCCACACACACAAGCATGGCTACATTGAGGATAGCACCACTTCCAATTACTTCTTACAGGACATAGCATGGCACACACATAGTGCAAGTTGGCTGTATGTAATTAGAAGACTTGCCTATCTAATGGTACACACTACAGATCACAGTATGTGATGCATGCAACACACCTCATGTCTGCTATCATTATCTCTTTAGGACATATTATGCTTGATGACATCAGCAGGCATAGTTGTGGTCAGACATTTGGACGTCCACATCACCTGCTACAAATAAAATACTGTAAAACCCTATCTCTTTCTAAGTTAGTGAGGTAATCATACTTATGCCGGATAGACCTAAACACCAAGTGGCCTGGAGTGAGATTAGAATCCCTACCTATCTAGTTTTACACCCCATAGAGTATAGTACTTATCACACACACCACAACTTGAGTCTGGTATTATAATGGCATCTGGTAGTCTTAAGGTGCATGACATCATTAGGCCTTGTAGAAGAGGACAATGTGGAAGCCAGCAGCAACTTACAGAGTCAAAAAGGGCAGAAGCATTGCAGTTTGATAGCCAATGAGGAATTCTTAATTGTTATGCAGGGGGATACACATACACACACCAAGTGGCTTGGAGTAAGATAAGAACCCCTACCTATTTAGTCTTACATACTGTACGTTACAGTACTTATCGCACATGCCATGGCTCGAGTCTGACATTACAATGGCAGTTGGTAGTTTTAAGGTAGATGACATCATCAGGCTTTGTAGAAGAGGGCAGTTTGGAAGCCAGCAGCAACATACAGGGCCGAAAAGTGCAGAAGCATTGCAGTTTAATAGCCAATGAGAGATTCTGTACTGTTTTGCAAGGAGATAAATGCACACACACACACACACACACACACACACACACACACACACACACACACACACACACACACAATTTCTGACATTTCCGGATGTCTCCAAACACTGTCATGCAGGGGGGCTAGCCCTCCTGCAACCCCCCACCCCTTCTACTTTAATATACTAATTCTGAGATCACACTACAGTGAGGGAAGGGGTACATGTTCCGATCCCCACTATAGTGCAATCTGCACTTAGAATGCTGAATTCACATAAGCGAATGCATACTGGCATTTGCTCAATTGTGAATTCGGCAATTCTATGTCGTCATTCTAAACTTTTGATCTGTCGTCGAAGATGTGTGCTTCAACTATATGACGGTAAACCATATACTATCTATGTGAGAGGGAGATAGTGACAGATGTATTTGTATATATGCATGTTTGTATATACATATCTATACCTTCCAGGTCATTTTGATCAAGGGGCAACAGAATTGCGTTCAGTTTAACCAAGTGTATGCGCATGCCCAGTGGGACTGTCAGTACTTATAAAGTGACTTCAGGCCACACCAACCTGTACTTCAGTCTGGGATTTTGTGTGTTACAGACAATTAAATCTGTCCCTGTTTTTGAAGTACTGCCCTTCACTCAAATTTTCCATGGCATTCTCCAGCTGTCTGATGTAATTAATATGTGACAGAGGTTCATAAATGTTACACCACACACAGACTGACAGTCTGTAAAAACACCAACATAATAATACCTTCCATCCAAAAGATGTGGATATTTCCAGATTTGGACCATCAACACCATCACCCATACTAACTTCCCTAGTCCACTGAGCCACACAAGCTGCCAGACAAAAAGGAATAATTCATCACACAATCAACAGCATACATATGTATATTGTTATTCCTGCGTTAAGTGAAACATACAGTGTATGATCAATTTCTATGTTACTGCCCTGAGATTGCCTGGACTGCTGATATACCACTGATGAGTTACTGTTAAAGCAGTTATATGGGAACACTGCTGTGTTGGGGATGAGGGAATAACACTACATGTTCTGCTGGGCTACACAGTAATCCAAGTATCATGTGACCCCACTGTTTAACAACTCCCTTAACTGATGCAGTGAATATTCCAGGCATGAGGCCTAGTGAATATTACAGAACACATACTAGTGGACTGGGTATCTGTAGTTCCATGTGGATATTACTTCTGTCCAAATAGCCCACTATATTTACTAGCATAAATGAAGCAGATCCATGCATACAATACCATATCATAATAATCCTTACAAGTGCTGTGTAGGTTAGAAACTTACCTTGTGAATGCAGCAGTTGACAGAACTGTAGTTCAGGGCTGTCTCTGTCTGATGCAAGTAGTACTCAGCCAATACATGGATAGGTACAGATTGTGTGGGTTGCCTAGCAACAATTTTAATACATGTATGTAAGTAGGAGTAAGGTGTCAGCCCCTAGGTTCCTAGGTTGTCATTGAATGTGCTATGCATTGTCTCTTAGCCAAAGCCAGGACATACTGAGCATGCCTATGTCTGCCTACAGGGACATCAGCAGGGTGTTCCTCCTCTGAGTCCTTCTGTGAATGTGTCTGTGGTGAGGTGTGTATCCCTTCCTTTTGCTGATCCTGCTGCAACTGTTTCTGCAAGATCATATTGTGTAGCATAGCACATACTGTGATATATGTGCACATGTGGATGGAGAATACTGCAGGGCTCCAGCAGATATATTGAGGCACAGGAACCATGACTTCAGAACCCAAACACATGCTCTATGACATTTCTAGTTTTGTGCATGTGCCTCATTATGTTCCGTGGGTGTGTATACATTTCTGATGGGTGTTATCATCGATGGTTACAGTGCGTAGGCAGCATCCCCCAATAAATGGCCATGTGGGATGTCCCCCGCTAGCAAACATCTGGTACAGCTGTGTTGTGTGCCAGATATGGGAGTAGTAATAAATGCCAGGGTTGCCAGCACACACATTCATGATAATCCCCTGGGAATTACACATGACCTGGCAGTTGATGGAGTGGTACCCCTTGCGGTTGACGTAGATTCTACCCTCTTCACTGGGTGGTGCCTTGATGTGTACATGAGTACAATTTATGGCACCCAGTACTTCAGGGTTATGTGCTATACAGTAGAAGTGTTGCATATTGGTGGCCCTCGTCTCAGCAGTGAGGAGAAAAGAAATGTGCTCATTGGCATGTGGTAGCATGGCATCCAAGAACTGGTGGAATACCCTGGATGCAGATGCCTGTAAAACTCCATCATGTCCCCAGCTGGTCTTTGGAAAGTACCTATAGCTAGTATCCTAAGGACTACACATACCTTTGTTTCCACTGGAATGGGTTCCCCTCTGTTGGTTCTGGGTCTGAGTTGAGGGTGGCAGATCTCAGTGAGTTCTTGTAGTCTGTACAGTGTAATATAAATCTTAGAAAAATGCATTCGTCTACAGCTACTACCCTACCTACTTGATAACCATCTGCTTACCCCCACATAACACAGTTTCAGGCCTGGACACAACACTACCACCACTCTACTCTCCTTCCTCGAAACTGTCAATTCCACACATGACTCCAGCAATATTGTATTTACCCCCTACTTGATTTATCCAAAGTCTTTGATACAATTTTACAGCAACTCCTCTTGTCTAAACTCTCTCATCTTAACATATTCACCTCCTCTATCAACTGGTTCTTCAGTTACCTCTCCAATAGGCAGCAATCGGTCAAGTGGAAAAGCTGTACTTCCCTTTCCTTAACACCCTCACAGAAGTACCACAGGGTTCCATATTAGCCCCTCTACTATTTAATATATTTATAAATGACTTCCACCAGTAGATTCTTAATGCCAAGCTCATCCAATAAGCAGATGACTCTATGATAATCTGCTCTGCTGACACCCTCCCCATACTACAGAAACTAACCCAAGAAGCCTTCCTATCAACTGAGAACTGGATGTTAAACAATCATCTAGCACTAAATGCTTCAAAATACAAACTTATTATATTCATCCTCCTCAAAGTATACTAAAATTGAAAATAACTCTTTCTCCATAACTAGCCAGAACAGGACCCCTATAGAAATCATATCCCATACAAATCTACTAGGTGTCACTATCGACAAACAGCTTAAATTTGACATGCATCTCCAAACAAATATAAAGAAAACCCACTAAAAACTAGGCTTATTCTACCATCACAACCGCATCCTTACTCCTTCAACAAAACATGTCCTTTCTACCACATACCTCATGCCCTCTTTCTTGTATGATGCCCTCCTCCTTACTAATATCCAATCTGGTCTAAAGACCAAACTAGCTTCCTGCTATAACAAAATCTCAAAGTTTGCCACTGGTGCGAAATCCTCCACTCACCATTGTAATGTCCTTTGCAAACTAAATTGGCTTGAATTAACCCATCATCTCTCCTTCATTCAACTTTTTTATGCACATAAACTCATCTATAAACCCTTTCTCAGCCCCTCCCTTGACTCCTCCCTCCAGTTGCATCAACCTGATAGACTACTCAGGTCAAATAATCAAAACCTGCTCAAAGCCCACAAACCTGCATAAATTCCAGGCAAATTCCTTTTGTGCTTCTCTCTTTCCCGACTCTGGAATTCCCTTCCTCCACAAATTTGTAAAACCAACAACCACTCCACCTTCAAAACATTGCACCATTCCCACCTCTCATGCTTCTGGGAATGCTCCTGCTCCCACCCCTCCTGACTCTCCTCTACTTAACCATATCCTACCTATCTCTCTTCTCTAATTTCTTATAACTCTGATCCCCCTCCTGTACTTCGCCATATGCTACCTACCTCTCATTTTCAATTTTCACAACTCTGATCTCCACTGTCAAGTTTCCTACCTAATTTTCCACCTACATCTATGCTCCTTACTTCTTCCTTCTATACCTATATCTTCACTCGACCTATTAGTCATTAATTTCCCTCTTCTCTGTTTCTTGTTTCTTTTGTAATCTGACTTGAGAAGTTCACTTGTGTAGAATATGTATATATATATATATATATATATATATATATATATATATATATAAATATATATATATATATATATATATATATATGGTTCCCCTTCAGAAGGTCGAATGGCTGAAATCTTGAAACGCATATAGCCGAAGCCATATGCTCGAAGTTCAGAAGCTCGACCTTCTGAAAGGGAAAGAAAAAAAAAAAAACAAGAAAACACAGAACAGTGTTTCTGCAGATGGACAAGCCCCCCTACAGCCCCCACACCCCTGCTACGTATTTATTTTAATTCCAAGATGGCACTACAGTGCAGAAAGGGAAATTTCCCGTTCTGCACTGTATGCCAATCCCCATTCAGAAGGTCAAGCTTCTGAAATTTTGAGCATATGGTCTCGACCATATGCATTTCGAGATTTCAGCTGTTCGACCTTCTGAAATGGAACCATAGATATATATATATATATATATATATATATATATATATATATATATATATTTATTTATTTATTTATTTGTATATGGATCCACTTCAGTAGATCGAACTTTTACAAGTTCGAATCACATATGGCCAAGACCACTGAAGTAAAAACAAAAAAAAACAAAAAACAAAACTAAACATCTGTAGAAGGGGGGCTATGCCCCCCTGCACCTCCCACACCCCCTACTTAAATATACCAACTCCGAGATCGCACTACATTGCGGAAATGGGAAATCTTCTTGTTCTGCACTGTACAGAGATTTCCATTCAGTCCGATCAAACTTTTACAAGTTCGAACATATGGTCTCGGCCATATGAGGTTTGAACTTGTAAAAGTTCGATCTACTGAGAGGGACCCATATATATTTATATATATATATATATATATATATATATATATATATATATATATAGATATAGATATAGATATATATATATATATATATATATATATATATATATATATATGTATTGTACCTTTGATTGCCCTGTAAAAGCATTTTATACTATTATTTATTTTGTTAGTACAGCTCTTATTTCATTGTATACTACAAATTTTATATACTTAGTAACATTTTGTTGGTGTGTTTATCTAATTAATTTATCACTTGTTTAACCTTGTTGCAGCTTTTCTCCCCAGAACTCCAATGGACTATCCTGATAAGCAAACTGTAAAATAAAATAAATACAAAAATTCCCTGTCCACCCTGCAGTACTCTACAAACTCCAGCTCATGTAGCTTCTTGAAGGTTACCCTGGGCCTGAACACTCTTCTCTGTCTAGGCTTACTGTCAGCAGCAGTAGCAGCATTGACTTCAACATGTAGCACATACAGATGTTGCTTTTTACAAACTCTTTCACTATGTTAAATGGGTTTAACATAGCGAGACAGCTTTAAAATAAGCAACGGAGATCGCCGTTGCTTATTTTAAAGCTGTCTCCATGTTAAACCCATTTAACATAGCGAGACAGGTTTAAAAAAAGACTTATACTAATGGAAAAAGTCCGGGCGACCGGACCTTTTTCCATTAGTATAAGTCGATTTACAACGTGCACGCTGGCCAATCAGCGTGCACGTTTTAGAATATTAATGGGGGGTCATGGTATAATGGCATGTTTGGTTTAACCAAATTACTTTGTTACATAAATTTTTTAAAGCGATACTTTCACATTTACTTTCCATGCTGAATAAAATTCAGTTATATAATCATTACTTTTTAAGTTGATTAAATATATTTCAATGATTTACTTTGGTTATTTTCATATGAGTAGTAAATCTGGTGGGATACATGAATCCTTTGTTTAAGCATGCGTTTTTCAATATTGCATCAGGTTAAATTATTTTCATTTTACATTACTTTTTTGCTTTACTACATAAATATATGTCACTGTGTATGTCATTATGAATTTCCATCAATCACTGAGTAATTTGGGATAATAAGTTGTATCACCCTATGTATTGATTACACTTCTTAAAATGCAGGCTTAGTGAGATCTGACTCCATTTTCCTTCTTCCAGTCATAGGGACTTTTGAGGATAACTGTGGCTGTCTGCACATCCACATGCACAGCTGAGGCATACTGGGGACTGCTCTGAATTCCACCACTGCAGCAAGAACACTCACAAGCAAGGGCGCCCGCAGGCAGGTGCAAGGGGGTGCACTTGCACCCCCCTGGAATCGGCTGACTAATGTTATAATTTAAAAAAAAAAAGTTCGGTTTTTTTTTTTTTTGGATGTTCTTCTTTAAGAAGAATGGTCGCAGGTGTGCTGACATCATCGCGCGGCGCGCATATTTTCAAGTTTTGCGAGCGGGAACTTACATGGAAGGACAGTTTTGGGGTTCGCAAATGGAAAATGGGATCGCGGGAACTGAATTGGACGGATTCGCAAGCGGGAAGAAACGAGCGGAAGATGGGACACTTTCAGAGTAAGTGTGTGTGTGTGTGTGTGTGTGTGTGTGTGTGTGTGTGTGTGTGTGTGTGTGTGTGTGTGTGTGCATGCGCGCTTGAGTGTGTTATTAAGTGGGTCATTTTAATGGTTTATTTATCTATTTTTGTTATTTACTGATTCAGCGTAGTATATACTGAGTGCCAATGTACAGGTCTGAAATTGAGGAGCTTCATGGAAGGTTGCAAAGGGGAATTGTTATATGTTTTATGGCCTGCAGTTTCAAGAACCAAAGGGGAATTGTTATATGTTTTATGGCCTGCAGTTTCAAGAACCACTAAGTATTGTGTTTGTTCTTATTTTAGTACTAGCTGTGCATGCTCAGTGGTGAGGAGAAAGATCCACTAAAGGAGGAAGTAGCAGAGGACATCATAGACCCATTTACTGGTGATGCACTCTCCCTTGATACTGTGGTATCACTTTTTCACTATGGATACATTTCAGCTTAATTCTTTTATTGGATATTCTTATCTGTGCCCATTTAAGACTGTATTACACTTGCATTTACATCTGATACTTTTATCTGCATAATGAACTCCAGTTCTAAACTGGATGTGGCCAGACCTGGGAGTGTACAAAGGGCCACTTTCAAAAAAGAAGATCTTCTCAGTCCATTTTACATGACTCATAAAATATTTATAGAATTTCCTCCACCAACAATAGTTGCATATGCTATACAACAACTTTGAAACATTAGGAGGGAGACTATATAAAAATGTATAGACTAATAAAAAAGCACATATGAAGCTATTTAAGACAGACTCAATTGCCTTTTATATTGAAGGGAAATAATCTCCTACCAGTAGTGGAGATTCCCTCTATCTGCTGTGTTGGGCCTCACAACACCCCTGTGAAGACATTCTTTCCTCAATTATACTCACTCTGTCAGGTATTATTAAGGTCATGACAGGAAAGGGTCAGTAGACCAGTGCACTCTCAAAACTTTACAAAAATAATTGTTGTATATAAAAGGCAGAACATGGATTGCTGCATACTTCATATCCCACTGACGTTGCTGGTGGAAACGTTGGTAGTCTAAGTTGGACTCTGGTGACAAACGCTCAGACAGCATATCAGTGTCAGAAGTGAAGGCCAAAGAATGGATGGATGCATTCTCATCCTGAAAAGATTGGTGTGAGAAATGGCAGTGAGGCTGCTATCCCTCGGGAATACCAAAGCAATAGTGGCCCCAGATCAGGGTACATTTGTGTTGTGTGTGGGTGTCACAAGCTTTAATACTTGGTCGTCTGAAAAGAGCTCACATGGGCACTTTTTGTTTTCAATTACTGTTTTACAAGTGTTGCATTCTGTCAATCACCCCATACAGTAGGATGAGGCACTGCCAGCCTGAAGGAACATGAGGGGACTGCAGACCCCATTCGCAAAGCGACTACTACCCCAAATATTTTTTTCAGCAAAGGACAAAGAGAAATACATCAGCCCCACTAAGAAATAAGAACTCTGACAAATTTAGTAGACCCTTTAAAGGGTAATTGCCAAGAACCTGAGGGCAAAAGTGACTAGCATTTAATTACAAACACTGTAAGTGTGTGTGCACGTGTGTACATACTTTGTTGTTACAGTATGATGTAGTGTGGTGCTGATAGTTACTTCAGATTTTTACCCACTGCAGTATTTTGGGGGATTAGCATCATATTACAGTATGATGTAGTGTGGTGCTGATAGTTACTTCAGATTTTTACCCACTGCAGAATTTTGGGGGATTCACTGCAGTATTTTGGGGGATTAGCATCATATCACAGATCTAACTGATACTTTTTTATCTACATTAACTTGTATTGACACTACAGTTTTACATGACTGGATTCCTTTGCACTTAAGAGACTAAAGTCCCCCACTAAAGGAGTATTATAAAGCAGCAGTTGATGAAACAAAAGGTCAAGGTAGTATGTCTCTAAGAATGTAAAACAGCCAGGAGGTACACTCAGTTACTTAATAACTTTAGTAGTGAGTGGCTTTAATAAGAAATCTGAAGCTGTTGTGGTAATTTTTGCTAGAACTTCCATGAGTTGGCAGCTAGTGAGAAAGCATACAGAAGAGGAAGGTAGATGGATATGGCCAAAGTCTGATACCACTGAAAGACCCTTACTGCTGGGACACATATATGGATATTATCATAGTTTCCCAAATCTTCTGATAAATTATTTGGCATGTCAGAAGTGGTAGGAGAAGTGGATGCCTCTGATTTTGGCTTGGGACTATAATGTGGTTGCATATTCCTTTGGTAACGTAACTACTCCCTTGTTCAGAGAAGCATGTGAAGGCCAGCATGTCTGACTTAGATTTAAAAGATATTTGGAAGATCCTACACCCTCAGGATGAAGAATTTACATTTACTTCCCAAGGGGGGGGGGGCCTGAACATTCACAAATCATACACCACACAACACGCACACCATTCAACCCACAACATACAAACTACACAATCCTACACTATATCTTATAGCTTCAAGTGCGTGCATCTTGAGGTTAAGACTTCTGGCATTTAGCAGCATTACCCTTAGTTTCTTGTTCCTTGTGCTGTCTATGGGGGTGGGTTTGACTTTTGAGCCTTGCCTAAAAAAGGCACTATGGGGGTGGCAAGAGCCTTTGCCAATATCCAAAAGCCCAGTGGCGACAGGTGCAAGCCGTCCCTAGCGAAGTAACGTGGCTTGTCGAGCATGTCATCCCAGGCTGACAGACACTGGATCCCCTTTGAATGACACCAAAATTCTAGCCAATTGTTAAAATCGATCATTTTGTCTTTGTACTGTGGCATCATTCTAGGTGAGGGTAAGATTCTGCTCAAAGTCAGGGTCATACCAGCCTGGGCTACATGATCATAGAGCTTCTCTATGTCTCTTTTCATGTAGTCCAGGGAGGTACATCTCAGGTCATTCACACCAGCATGTGCAATGACTGAGTCCTATTTGTATTTGCTTTGGAGTGACCTGAGTGCTTGCATTATGTGGCAGATCCTAGCACCCGACAGGCAGCTCACCATGACCTTCTCTTTATTCAGCCTGGTGAGCGGGACGTCAGTGTGTCTGACAATAGAGTCACCTATTACAAGAGTATCAGGTGTTATTCAGCCTTAAGGGCTGTGGCTGCTGGCACACTGACTTTGTGGGCTATGTGTTGTGCATGTTTTGTTTTGAGGTAGCGTTTGCTTGGATGTCTGCTTTGGAGGTCTCTGTTGCTTAGGTAGATTTTTATTTAGAGCCTCAGAGTATGTTTTTGTGTATTTATGTGTTTGGTTCGCTGATTTGTTGGGACTATGTGATACTGGAGCAAACTCAGACAGCCCTGGTTGAACTATACCTCTCAGTTGTCCATATCTTTGCAGAATGAATAGATATTTGCTTCTTATTTTTGGTTTGTTCCTCATACAATGAAGTCACTAAATGATAGACATTTGAGTTCCAGACGTCATAACCTTCAGAAAAATGCATGCTAATGCAAGACCTGTTATTCTATCAACTGTCAAGTTTATACAAGAGCAATTTTTAGTAGTGTTTGTATGTTCCCCCAATATATTTAGCCTTGTCCAGATTTCCTGCATCAAGAGGTTGAGAGGTATGTGCAAATCACTTTGTAGAATTAGGAATATCCAAACCTCTCCATCGTCCCCAATTTTGGCTCAAAATGTTGCTCTCCTCTAATAATCCTTCCTCAAAATGGCAATTTTGGAAGAAAATGTGATTGAAGTCTCCTAGAATAATGGTGTTGGCTTAATGCATAGGGACACCATATTAGTTAGGTAGGAGATATGGACTGATGGGGTACACAGAGGGGACCTATAGTTAGGTATGACACAGTAAGGAGTTTTGTTAATGCTAAGCTGGATGCAGAGGAATTCCACGTCATTATCTCACATAGCAAGTCTTGAGATGAAATGTTGTTTAAGAATATGTAGACACCATCACCTTTTCATCTAATGTGTTTTCCAGGGGAAGCCGTGTTTGTAAGGAGTGAACTTTTTAGCTTAGGCATATATGTTTTCCAGGGGAAGCAGTGCTTGTAAGGAGTGAACATTTTAGCTTAGGCATATATGTTTTCCAGGGGAAGCAGTGCTTGTAAGGAGTGAACTTTTTAGCTTAGGCTCTGAAAAGGAAATTGGTTATTTTCTAATTCATGTAGCTATAAAAATTCAGTATAAAAACTGTAAGTTTCTGAATGCAAACACACTAGTTAAGCAGCATCATGGTAGGGAGTACTTCAGTACAGAGAGATTCAACTATATACATAGCCCTTTCTGTCAAACACACACACACACCATGGTCACACAGAGTTTACAGTTGTTGTAACACGTTTCTGAATGCAAACACACTATTAAAGCAGAATCGTGGTAGGGAGCACTTCAGTACAGAGAGATTCAACTATATACATAGCCATGAGTTCCCTTATACCTTTCTGTCAAAAACAAATGTACACCATGGTCACAGAGTTTACAGTTGTTGTAACTTTGAAAAATCAATCTATTTATGTATTTCTTGCACTAAAGTTGAGGTGTGTGTGTGACAGAGAGAAATGCCCTAGTTAGCTCTAACAGGTGGAATTTATGTGCAACTGTTTTGTTTAGCAAATGGTATCATTATTGTGGTATAGAATTTTAAAGCGGTGTTAGCACAGCAGGTAGCATACATGCATATTGATGCAAAGGGCTGTAGGTTCTATTCATACAGCATGTACATTTGTATTTTAAGGGGGTATGGTACTGCAGTTCTTAGTATGTCCTCCTTTGGATGAGACACCTAATAACTATGAACCTACTTTTCAGCCTGCCACCCATTCCCTATTGCAATATATCAGCTTACCATTTATTTTAATGTAGCACATGCAATTTATTCTTAAAGGGCAACAGGCATTGAATTTGTAAATGAAACACTGAAATATAAAGTTTTTTTCTAGTAACAACCTCTTCATTGGTTTCAGATCTCTTTAATGTGGAATTATTCAGATGACTTTTACTTCTGCAGAGATTCTGCATACTGATTGATATTGGTGGATTTTATGAGAGAAGTTTGAGTGTTCCTTTATGGTTGAAATGTTCTGAATTGGGCAGGCTGTCATTATTGGTTCATATGATTTGTTTCATTGCTTAAAGGAAAGATGCTCAGAACTATAAATTTAAAACACTCTAACAAGTGGTGCTGTGTTATACAAGGGATATAATTAAATGATTATGTAGTATAATAGGAAGGTGAATCGAAGAACTCTTGCATGTTTCTAAAAATGTGTGCAAGGAGCCTATGATTTGGAAATGGGCCAAAGATAAACTTACCTTGCCACTGGCCAGATGCATGTTCGTGAAATATGGGTTTCGATGCTGTTTCAGTGAATGTGGGTTTCAAAGGTAGAGAAGTTTTAATGCTAAGTCTGTTTTCATTGTAAGACTATTGTTTTGTTTAGGTTTAGTAAATGTCTGTCAGTGTTTGTGCTATAAAATTTGAAATAAAAGTTGTAAATGAAATCCAGATATCTGTAGTCATTGTAGAAGTAAAGCATAAAACAAGTATGCACACAGAGATTTGAACAATTTCTATAAAATGGGGAGAAATAGCCAAGTAATGGGACACTGGAATGACTGAGTGGGCGGGGGGGGTGGGCGGGGCATCATCGGGGTGGAGCACTGTGGGCGGGGCTTGGGTTTGCACCCCCCTGCAAAAAATCCTGCGGGCTCCCTTGCTCACAAGTATGTGCATGAGGTGTACTTATGGGGCTCGGAGACTTATGTGCTCACATATTACTGTGATTCATAGAGATAAGCAGAAATAAGCCTAACTTGCATACAACAAATGTAAATGATCCTGAATGTATGACTTGCAATCCATTGAGAAAGAATGGAAATGCTTTCAGAAACTGCCTACTTATTCAAGTAAGAAAGCAATAATAAAAACAATAGAAATTAGTTGAAAGCAGTTTATATTGATTTTAGATAACATAGTGTACTAGGTATAATGCATATTTTACAGATCTAACAGTGAGATGTAAGTGTTTCATGTATTTATTCATGACATGACTGTTACATATACATGTGCCTTACAACAGCAATTGTGTGGGGAATAATTGCGATGTGAATGGTATTTTGGAAATTATTTTTGGAGGCATTTACTGATTATGATACAGAGGAATACTTTGAAGTGACTGAGGTCTGATGTAGTGCATTTTCTCTAATGTATTTTGTGTCAGGATACATACTGATTTACTGGGGGATTTCTGTCAGTCATAAATAAAAAATGGCCGTATCGATACTGAAAAGTAGTAGGGGAAGGATTACAGTATGCTAAAAATGGCATAAGATGGCAGTGTAATGTTAAGCGCTTACAATACTACTATGAAATGGTTGATGATGCTGTACAGTTTATGACATCACAACTTTAAATGGCTGAATTAGGACTCGCAGTGTGTGTATATGAGCATGTGTGCTGTGTCAACATGAATGTTTTTGCACTTAGATCTTTGATTTATTTGTGATGAAAGTAGGCATGCTTTTATTGGTGTTTTGTTTGGCTGATGAGTGGATCAAATTTTTCAGTATATGACTTTGGCATATTAACTTAGGTAAATGAATGATGCAGCAGCAGGGATCCAGACAAAGACAAATTTAGCCATGAGAAAGGAAATATAAATGCACTCAACTTGCACAACCAAAGGCTCTTTAATAAAACAAAAATAAGGTAAGCGCTTTCATGACCACAAACTGTCGCTTCATCAGACAAATAACGCTAAATAGAAACAACTATATATACACACTCTCAATTAACTAATTAGTTGATGTCATCAAATAAGACATGGTAGAAAGATTTACTTAAAGAAACATAAAATGTTAAAAACTTTTAAAACCTAATGTATGTTAAGATAAATATCTATATACCTAATGATAAAATATACATATGAAAATTGTATATATTATGCTAAGTAAAAGAAATATACATGACTAAGTCAATGTTTAAGTCATCTCAACTTTAAAAAGGGTTTAACAGAGAAGGTACCATTAAGGCCTGGAGGTTTCTCTGCATTTAATAAAAGTATCCATTTCTGCTCGGCTGCCTCCATGATACTATCAATGTCTCCTCCTCGTGGGTTGGCATCTATAACCTGAATTACAAAAAACTTGAAGGTGTGTGAGGAGTCTATTAAAATGACATGACTGGCTAATGCATTATTCTCTTTCTGATTTCTAATATCTCTGATGTGTTCCAGTATCCTATCCTTTAGTAGTCTATTGGTTTTTCCTACATAGTATACATGACATTGCTTACAATAGGCAAAATATACTAAATAGGTGGTTCGACAATCTGCATAATAATTTATTTAATAATAAATTTCTTATTAGGATGTGTATAAAGTGAGTTTGAATAAATATACTGACAAGCAGAACAATGTCTGCAAGAAAAGGTACCTGTTCTCATCGACTCACATGGTCTATTCATAGTAGTTTTATTGCAGAGGTGGTGTTTCAATGCTTTATTATTTCTAAAAGAGAATGCAGACATGTTACTGATTGTGTTCTTCAGTTCTGGGACTTCTTCTAAGATGTTCCAGTTCCTTTTTATGATATCACAGTAATCATTGATATCACTGGAATACTGAAAGACAATTCTGAACTTATCTATAGTAGTGATGGAAATCTTATTGTCTTGTTTTTCATTAACTGCATTTCTAAAGTATGGTTTGCATCGGTCACCTGTATGTGTCCATGCTTCATCTATCACATTATTTCTTGTTCAGAGTATCCTCTTTCCAAAAATTCTTGTTTGCTTATCAGTAGAGCATTTTGTGCATCTGTATCATTATTATGTAATCTTAGCACCCTATAGACTTGTCTTTTCAGCATATTACGAGGAATATGCCTAGGGTGCATGCTGTTTTTGTGTAACAGAACATTTTTCCTTGTTGGTTTCTTATATATGCTACTGCATATTTGATTCAACTATGATTTCCTCAGTGTCACATCCAAAAACTCTATCTCATCTTGAGAGTATTTGTAGCTAAACTTCAGGAACTCAGTAGTAGTATGCATATAATCAACGAGTTAATGAAGTTCGCTAGCATTGCCTCTCCATAACAGGAAAATGTCATCCACAAAGCGGACATACCATAACACGTGTCCACACAAAGCATTTGCTTCTGATAAAAATGTGTTAACACTAGATTGACGTAGCTGTTGGCACAGGCAGTGCCCATTGCCGTGCCAATCTTCTGGAGGTAGAAATCATTTTCAAAAGCAAAAACATTGTTTTCTAATAAGATTTCTAACAGAGCACAAATAAGTTTAACATGATCATCATCAAAACATTTGTTCAGAATGAGGAAAGATCTAATCATTTCAATGCCCCATTCATTAGGGATAGAAGTAAACAGGGACTCTATGTCTAATGTAACAAACATATAGTCACTATCTAAAGTAGACAGTCTATTGTGTAGTCTTTCTAAAAAAAGTTTTAGTATCCTTCAGAATGGTATGGCAACTATCTAAGAGTGTGTGTAAATTATTTTCTATGTATATTGATAAAGATTTGGTACACCATCCTCCACCTGATACAATGGGTCTTATAGGTGGAAGGGACCTATTCTTATGTATCTTAGGTAAACCATAGACTTTAGAAACTACTGGATTAGTTGTGTTGAAATATTTAATAAATCTTCATTAATTAATCCTGTCATAAGTAAATCAAAGATTAAAAAAGAAACATTTTCTGTTATGCCAGTAACAGTTAATTCAGAAATGCACTGATAGGTATTTACATCTTGTAACATTACCTTCATCTGCATTAAATATAAATCTTTGTCAAGAATGATGATCCCACCACCATTATCTGCAGGCTTAATATCAATCGAGTACATGTTTTTAAGTTTGTGTAGAGCATCAAAGTCTTGTCTGGTCATGTTACAAAAAGTAGCCTTGGTCCATTTTTCAAATAGGGTTCTGAATTCAGTTTCACAAACATTAATGAAGGTTTGTACCATAGGGTGCATAATAGGGACAAATGTGCTAGGTCTCTTGTAACTAGAAACTTCATTAGTGTTATTGCTAACATGCTTTTTAATGTTAAATTTCTGCCTAGTAGTCTTATGTCTTTAAGCATTTCAGCATGGTCTGCTCGTTTAACAGGTATAAACAATAGACCTTTGTTAAGTAACTGAATGTGCTCTTTTGTTAACTCAAAGGAGGAAATATTGCTCTTTTGTTAACTCAAAGGAGGAAATATTGGAAGCGCTTATCTTATTTTTGTTTTATTAAAGAGCCTTTGGTTGTGCAAGTTGAGTGCATTTATATTTCCTTTCACTTTGTTTTTTAATGCACTCAACCTTATCCTCAAGCCATTTTGTGTGTATAAATTTAGCCATGAGAACTGCATCCTCATGACAGCCCTTAGAACATACGGCAATTGCTTTTTTGGAAAAGGAGCACCGAACCAAGCTGACAAGGTAAAAGCATGGAACCAGGTAGTTATGGATATAAATGCAGTTGGTGGAAGGAACCTCACATTAACACAGTGCAAAAAGGACAATGACATTCAAGATCAAAGGCAAGACAGAATGCAATTCCCCTTAGCTGTACTGGGGGCCACCTGGTGAGGAATACCTTTTCTCCATTCATGGGATGATTATGCAACATATAACAATGGCAATGGAATAATCAGAGGTAGTGTGGCTGCTGGTATTTACCCACATCTGTAACATCAACAGACATCTGCTCAAAAAGTTGACTTCTCAATAGTAACATATATATATATATATATATATATATATATATATATATATATATATATATATATATATATACACAATACAATTATGAAATGCAATGATTAAATGTAACCCATGACAATTCCTATAAAAGATGAACCATCTGCTTCTGAACATAATGGTACTGATGAACACAGTGTGCATGATGTGTCCTCCACAATACCTTACACAGCAAATGATAGTGTACCCACGATCTGAGAAGTAATTTTATTAATTCTTTACAGGGTCAGCGGCAGAAACAAACAGTTCCACTATACCAATGCATTTAGAGTATATCATAGGCAGAATGCCTGATGATGATGATGACGATGATGATGATGATGAGGATGATGACATAGTTATATTTATGAATCAGCCTGAGGAAAATGGCATTCAGCTGCCAAGTTTAGTAGCAGGATGTCACACCCTACAACATATTAGTAACTCTGCAGAAAATGACACTGGATAACAAAGTCAAGCACATGGTGACATTACATAACAAGCTGTACAGGGAGAAAACCCATGCCTCTCTACACCAGTATCTCCAAACCCACAGGAACACCTTATGAGTGGTAGCAGAAATTCAGATGCAGTAGTTTCCACAGTGATGCCTCTGCAGAGGGATGCCAGATGCAGGCATTTGTCACAGTTAGCCCAGGAAACATGCAAAGCACTGGCTGCAAAGCAGTTGGGCGATGACATTGTTAAGTCTCAGTGCACTGCCACAGAGAGTAGTCTACAAATGGTAAATGTCTTCCAAAGTTTACATGAGGATTTCTAGAACTACATGGAAAAGGCAGAGAATATGGATAATGCCATGATCACACTGATCCATTCTATAGTCGAAAACAAAACATCCATGGACACATCTATTTGTACACTGGTGAGGACTTACCAGACTCAAATAGGAGTCAGTGTTGAAAGGGGAAGAGGATGGGGTACTGTCCAGACATGTGAGGGCATATTACTTCACACTGAAAGTGCTTTTCAAGAAGGTAGTGCTAGTACGAAGGAAGAACAAACACCACAAAATTCATGAAGGGTAAGTCAACCTTCAACAATGTGTACCACAACTTCTCATTCAAAGTCTCTGTCCTACAGCACTGTGAGATTAGTGTCTGTAGGGTCACCTGCATCAAGTAGGTCACGACATCACAGCAAGCCACCACCCACTTCACATGTCAGGCCCTCCTCCAGATCTCATGCTGCTTTATCTGCCCTATCTTTAAGATGTTGTATATGACATATTTGGTCTTGACCAGCTGTGATTCAAGCCACACAATTCATGCAATTACAGTTAGACTTTTACCCAAAGATGTCAATGTTTAACTGTAAAGAAAATTACTTATTAATAAAAAAGTGAAAAAAAAACTGCAGAATATAGGAGTGCAGACTAAAAATATATTACTAAGACAAGTATCTGCATGCATTTGATTTTAATAATGACATTGCTTACAAGTAAAGGAAATATCTAGAAAGAAAGCTGAATAACATAACATACAAATTGCTCTGATTTACACTATTAAGGGCCTATCATTGTCATGAATTTTAAGTCAGCAATGTTACTGCGGACAAATGGGTATAACAGACAATTTAAAAACTTTAGAAAACAGTCCGAGATTATCCTGTCGTATAAACTAGCTCTGTTGCCACTTCACCCTCAGCACTATATGCATAATGAATCTCTAAGGACACAACTTCTTGTGTATGAGAAAATGAATAAACTGATATACAGTAACTTAAGAAAGAACTAATAAATCATCTCAAATATATAGCAGTAAAACTGAGTAAACATTGCATAATGCTAAAAAGTTTGTGAAATATTTTCCATTAAAATACAAAGTATGAACTCATGTTAAATAATGAAATAACACTTTTTATTCAATTTGCAATCTTAGAATCAGTACAAGCATACTGAAATATACTACTTAAGCAGAAAGTCTTGTGAAAAATAAGTTAAAAGTAAAATTATAGGATCATAAGATCATAGTCAGTTAATAGGCTAATGGCCCTAGGACCCTTACAAGCCTAGCCAAGTTCTTACCCTTATTTCCACGATCAGCACCTATTGCCCCTGTCCAAGAGGGACACAGGTGGAACTCCCAGGGTGAATTTATAGTCACTCATCCAATCGTCCAGATTGCATTTGTATGTCATACTTTATGACATCATTGAATAGATATCAGTGAGTACTCAGGCATGACTTTTAACAAAAATAATGTGAATATCTGTTCTGAAATAAATATATATATATATTTAAAGGAAAAAGGGAATGGGTGATGAATGTCACAGGAGACTATGCACCACACAACATAACTCATACATAGCACTACATGCATCAGTTATACTCAATGTATTTTTTAGAAGAAAGGAAACACTAATCTGAATGTCATGATCCATAGTTCAGATATAGATACTGCCTCTTTACTTGCACAGCCGTATACCATGCACAAGTCCTCCACATGGGTTCCCTTACTTGTGCTACTGCTGGCTAGTCATCATGAGTCATTTTAGGACTCTGAAAGGGAGCTACAGTGACAGAATGGGTCACTTCACCATCAGAGCATGAACATGTTATGCAGAATGCAGCATGCAGTAAACATCCTGCATGCAGTAGATGTGGTCATACTGAAAAGGACCCTCAAACTCATCCAGGTATCTAAATCTGCCCTTTAACATTCCAAATACATGCTCAATAAAAATACATTGCTTGGACAGGGTTGTATTGAAATTTTTGAAATATTCTTATGCAGCCCCCCTTGAATTTGTCACTGGTGACATGAGTCTTGACTCCAGTAAATATCCAACCTTTCAGATACCCAATGTGTCCCGCCGTCTGTCACTAGAAGATCCCTGTGGCAAGTATAGTGAAAGCTATACATACTTTGGTATCCACAGGTATAGGAAGGCCACTCTTCCAACCAGTATCCTTATGGTGGGGTATACATATTCACTAAGATCCTAATAATATCCCTGTCTACTCTGAATGGGCCAAGGATTTCCTGATTCTCAAAATTATAAGGTGTTATTCTCTGTATATATCTCCATGTTCATTGCTGGTGAGCACCTCAGAATGCAAGCAGTTTTGGCTTGCCTAAAACAAGCATCTCAAACCAGGAAATAGCTAGGCTAACAGCAAAGGATAGTATCGTTGTGGATTGCATAGTAGATAGAAATGGCACAATTCTTCCTTTTATAAAGAATCTGTGGACGATGCATAAATGGGTTTGTTTCTGACTATGAATTGCAAACAGGCAGATGAAGGATATATTAGCATGTCTGCTTTTAAAAATTTCTCATTTACATCTCATTTTGTATGCATTTGCATAAGTAGATTCATGACCATTGTGCATTGGTATAAATGGCCTCCTTTTTGTGCGACACTAATGTTTCTGCATATGTCAATCAGAGGATCGAACATTTTCTGTTAGAATCCTCCTTATCCTTTCCTGTAGATTAAATATCTTGTGGGTCTTCATCAAAGCAGAGTTAAGAAATTTACTTCTTAAACTAATTTTTATAAAACCATCTACATTACCAAAGACAAAGAAATAGTAGTAGTATTAAATAAATTAAGGATACTTTATCACTCTTGCTACTTTCTATAAAATCTGGAAGACAAAAGAAAAAGAAGCACAGTTATTAAATAAAATAACATTTTTTATTATTGTGTGGAGAGTGGTAAAAACAGATCAAGGAGCTTCAAGCTCAGTTGTATGACAAATACTGTTCTGAGAACAGTTGGGCTGAGGCTAGATTAACTGTTTTTCTGAATGATTTCAGAATCTCTTGCCTTCATTATTTAAATAAAAAAAAATCGTCCTTGAAGCTAGACAATGGAATTATAAGTTATACTAAATCTATTGCTGATGTATTTATGTCATTTTGTTTCTAATATGTATATTATTCCTTCTAATAAATCCCAAACTTCTGATTTAGAGCAATATTTAGACGCATTAATCATTCCTAAATTTTCCACTGAGAGTCAGCATATACAAAACACCAATTTGTGTAATGAAGTACTCAAACTTTATAAAAGACCTGTCTTAATGTCCTACGTAAGTCATAATTTTGATCACCCTGAGACTTTTATGAATTCTGTTTATGTCGTATAGTCTAATCCCTCGGTTCTAATTTGTGTTAACAGTGTGTCTTTGAATCCATTTATAGCTAAAATGGCACTGTCCCCTGCACCTTATTTACTTAATTTCTGTAATGAACTCCTCCTCATCTAATTAACATCTTTCACCTCAGTACATTTTCTTAAACTCATATTTTATTTCCACCATGCTACACACAATAATAAAATGTTATTGCTATCAACATTTCCTCCTTTTATCACTACAAACTAAAACAGTGTTATTTCTATTCTAGAATAAAAACAAAAATACTAACCATTTTATTTTAACTGATGCTGAAGTAGATATAAATTTTAGGTGCCACCTTGTCACAGAGCAATCTTAATTATAATCAGTATAATATAGCTAAATTATGGACGACAATCCAATAAGACATACTCAGAAGAAACTTGTTAAAATTGCCATTACTTTTGAAAACTTAAATTATTAAAATGAATGTTTTATTAAAATGGATTTTTATTAAATCCTTCTACAAGTCTATACCAAAAAAATGCTTCAGGTCAATCCATCATCACATTGTGAAATGTGGATAGTTCCCCAAATCCATTCAGATATCATATAAAAAACTCTCGACATCCAGCCCTGTGGCATAGAGGGATAAAACTTGACTACAGTCCAGCCAACCCATGTTTGATAAACATCACTGGTTCTGGAGAGATCATGTGGGGGAGGATGCATTAGAAGAGACAGCTCTGGATCACTCACTCATCTGGAGGGAAGGAAACTGACATTGGCCTACTGTATTAGCAACATCTGCTAGGCAGTTGTATCTTTTTAAGGACTTTTTGCACCCTTTGCATCATCTTCCAACACTTTACCCCAGTACCCCACATTCATCGCCACTTCTGCCAACCTTTCATAACACCCTCAGACTTTCTCTGCTACAAATTGTCACTGTTACAGGCTGGGTCCAACATTGATTTAAGGACATCCGGGGAGGGGTATGGCCATCCTACCATATGCCAGGAAGGTAATATTCTTTTATAGCTTGTTGCACTCAACATCCCATTGCACTTACATGGTTTCTTCTGAGGGGCACGTGTGCAATGGAGACATGCAGCATATCACTCTGCCTCCATAAGCAGCTCAGCCAGGTACACCACCCTATCCTTCTCTGGACCATGCTTTCTCATGTATAACAACCCCAGCCTCTACCAGGGATCATTGTGGGGAATACCCATATACCCACCCACACCCCAGGATGGGCAGTGTCATCCTCCCTGCCCACTCCATCAGTCACCTGAGATGCCAATAGAACCCAGGTTACCTGGGTTGTAGTCAGGGCATTATCTTTCTGTGCCAATGGAGTGGCTAGATAGCTGATTTATAATTGGTAGTAATAGCCCTAGTGTTTCTCACACTGCCGTAGCCAGTCATGACATTTGCAAAACAGTGCATGTATGTTTTCATTAGAAGGCATCAATTGCAAGAAATACAGTGTCACTGCAGGGATATGATTAGGCTGATCTGTCATACCTTCTTGTATACCACCTGATCCACACCACAAAACTGCTGAACTTCCTTCACCAGGTGTGTGCTCTGTCCTGGAATATAAATGCTCCATAGGACTCTCACTCCACTGAGGTGATTGACCCACCTTCGCCCTGAACATGGAAGACCATAAGCTCAGGGCAGACAACAAATGGGTCATCAGGTGGGACAGATTGGTGAACTTGCCCCATGGATACAGTCATAGTCCATCAGGAGGTTCAGATGGACAGTTGGGTTAGGGTATAAGAACCATTGCGTAGTCCAGGCAAGACACTAAAAAAATTATCACTAAATTCTCTAGGAGCCATGAAGTTACCAATTCTTACTGCTATTTTTTTTTAACTTTCCAGATAATGCAAATTATTTCTATTTATAATTCCTGTTAAAAATAACAATGCATGGTTTCCTACCTGGAGCAACTTCTGGTCAGAATATTAACTAAGTCCATACTATAATGATTTTTCTTTACCATATTTCCATCATAATTTACAATGGAAACTTCATATTCATAGATTATTTGATTTATGTAAGCATTTTCAGAACTTATCAAGAGAGCTTGACTTACTCCACATATTAATTGTCCAACATTTAACTTCTACTCCTAATATAAAGATAAGATGTACGATATTAAAGGTTTATGATGCCCCTGAATGGGTAAATTTTTTATCAAATATTTTATACCTTCATCTGAATTATATGGCTGCTATCTCCTACCTAAAGAGGACATTTGTAACATGGTAATTATACTTTTCAGAATATATATTTTTAAATGTCACATTTAGCAAGACTAAATATTTCAGTTTCAATAAACAAATACTGTTATCTTTTAAACCATTTGTTTCATGCTATAAATTAATCTTGTTTTTTAAGATGCATACCTTTACACACTTTAAGTCGTTCTTCTATAGCAGTATAGCAAACTGTAAGCCTTCCTTACCCCCAATATATGGTCCCAAATCTGTTAGACTGGATGACTCCCCCCCAAAGTCAAGGTCACCTGCTTGTCCCTTTAACTAACTGACAAGTATAGGTTTGTCCATGGATGATGATTAAGACATATAGCCACAACTGTTGCTTGCAGACAGGCTGACTTGTGTTAGGCCCTGCCCCCTATATTGTATGTAGGGATCCTTTGTAGGCCGGGTGAGCCATTAGACTTACACTTTTTCTCTCCCTAAGTGTGCAGAAATTCATCATAACAACCGGGTCCTAGAGAGAGATGTCAGACAAGCATGGAGCAATACAAAATGCATTTGTTGTTGAGTGCTTTCATTCATAACCTTGAACTTCATCAGAACACATGAATATACTTCATTCTCCCATTTGAAAACCCTTCATAAATCAATCACCTGACAAATCTCATCCAATCAAAATACAATAAATCTGAATACTTAAACAATTATCCTTAAAAGAAACATACTATAAACAAACCTGTTGTTAACAACTAATATGTTAAACTTCATAACGTTTCAATTTTAAAAGACAATTAATAGAACAGGTTTAATTCAAACCAGGGGAACTGGTGGCATTAATAAATAATTGCCACCACAATTCAAGACATTTCACATACTCACTCATCCAACCACCATGGGGGATGTATGCAGCCTGTTCAAGTGCAAACAACAGAAACATATGCCCTTTATTACATTAAATATGTTTAAATAATGCATTAGTATGAGCTCAACAACAAATATTGTTTTATTGCTCCATACTGGTCTGACGCCTGTCTCTTGGACCAAGTTGTTATATGGATTTATTTTTGGTTTGTTTGTTTTTTTTTTTCCTTGTAGTGTCCTGTTTTTGTTTATTACTTGCAGAAAGTCATCAATTATGCCTCATATTGTGTTCTATCCCTCATAAGATGTTTGATTTTCTGGTAAGTCACTGTGGATTAGAGTCAGTCAGTAATGCCAGACAGAGTTTCATAAAATGCATCCTGATGCAAAACTTGTTATTCTATTAACTTTTTAAGTGAATTAAATTAATATCAAAAAAATGTCTCTGATTTTGGCCCTTTGTCCATCCATTGTTTTTAGCTTTGTTCAGCATTAGTAAACAAAGAAGTTGAGAGAAATGCCATTAAGTGTAATCTCAGGAGCATTTCTTTTGTGGTCTCTTTTTGTTAAATCCCTACAGATCCCAGTTTCCATGCCCAGCAACCACACTCTTCTCTGTTTTTACTAGTTTCCATTGCCTACCTTTTTGACAGACATGTCAGGGAAGACAAAGTACCATTATTGGAAAGAAGTAAAAATCATTCCCTTATATGAAGGATCTGCTGATCCAAAGTTTTAGATATAAGAAGTATTTACCATATTAGCAAATGAATTAGAAAATAGTCCACAACCAATGCTCTAAATAAACATAAATCAACTTGTTAAATAATTGTCAGCATGAACTTTGTAAGGGCTTTTCTCTAAGCACTGCTCTGCTTGATCGTAATGAATACATTTGAGATAGCCTTGATACAGGAAAAAGTAGTAGCTGGTCTTTTCTGTGATCATTCCAAGACATTAGATACAATGAATCATCAAGGGTTCATTGAGCAACTTAATGCTCATGCAGCCCAGTGTTTTTGTAATTATCTTACTGAAAGAAAAATCTTAGTCAGATGAGGCAATGAACTCTCAAGACAATTTGTATTCAATAATGGGTCCCTCTCTATCTCAGGAAGTTTATTATTTAGATTCTGTGCAACCATGATGCCTTATCGCTGCAGCTCCTTACAAGTCATACAGTAAACAGTTGATACAGTGTTGACTGTCACTGTGCTGCAAAATAAAAAAAAGAAAGAAAAATCATCTAATCGTTGAAAAATTCTAGAAGTTGGTTTTATAATTTAGAAAGTGGCTAAATATCTCATACTGTATACTAAATGCAAACAAATTTACAGCATTTTCATCATTAGCTCTCATTATAACTTATTCAGCTTCTGTTCATTTGTAGTTACAGCTGACAGGGTATATATAATATAAGACCAGCTGCTTTTTAAAGGATTTGATCTCATTAATATTTGATATGTTATATGGGAGTGTGAGAGCTGATCACAAAAAATATGTGCAAGGGTTTTTGATTGTGGAGACTTTATTAATTCAAATAGTACCATATCTGAAAAATAAAGTGGTGCAGGTTTCACAATGTGATTACAAGTTTGTGTTTATGCTATTTCTGGATTGGGATGAAAGAATTTATAGGTATTGATTAGAAGCTAGTAGTTCACTCCGTTGCTGAAGGACAGCCAAGTAACAATAACAAGAGAGAACAGTGACATGCCTTAGTAGGACTTGCATAAATTTTGTGGATTTGTGGTATAACTCTTCAAGTTTTAATTTGAGGGTTGCTGATTCAACTCTGTGAATAATTCATTCATAAAATAGCTGGACACAGATACATGTGAAAACAAATTTAGTCCTGGCAGCACTTGTTAGGTAATGTCTTATACAGTATAGTGATCCAAGATAGTTATTAAGTATTTGCTGTTCTAGTGAAAGTGAATCTTAAATTATATAGCTGATTGAGTATAAAATGCTACTTCCAGAGATAGTTCAGATATCAAATGAACAGAAGTTGAATAAGTTATAATGAGAGCTAATGATGAAAATGCTGTAACTTTTGTTTGCATTTAGTATAAGATAATACACTTTATCTCCTTACAAGTTGTGCAGTCAAAAAATGTAAACAATCTTTACAGTCTTTGTTTGTAAAAAGTGTACATATATTACTTTTTGTGAATGATCATGCAATCAGTGTTAACTCACTAGTAATACTGCAAAAGAAGCATACAAAAAGTACAAAAAAAATCAGATGCATACCAGTGTTGTGGAATGCAACCTGTCATTGAGTTATGTAACAGTTTTAAGTCTTTCTGTCAACAATCATTTCATTGCATATGTTACTTCACTATTGCATAATATGCTACTAAAATAAAAAATATGCATCTGACTACTATCACCACAGGGTCAGATTGTTCCAGTGTGCAGCAATACTCTTGGGAACTTCCCATGTGTTCACATTCTGCTTGTCTTTATAGGTTCATAGATTAGTACTAGGCTAACTGCCCTTGTGAGACATTTTAAGCATAGACAATTATCTCTCATAAGACTCAAACCCTGAACCTTGTGTTTGTAAGGCAAACACCTTAACCATTAGGCCACCCTCCCAACAGTATATAACACAATACTCAAAACACCAAAAGTAGTCTGATGAATAATACATCTGCTTCAAAACTCACAATGATTTTGGGGTTTTATAACACAGCTTGAAAGTTTCAGTACACTCAGCTGTGAGTTGCACTTCATAATCAGCCAGATTATATTCTGTGACTTCACCAAAATATGCCATAGTTACCATTCTCTTGTATGTCTCTAGAATTTGAATGACCATATTATGTCAAAAATAAATAAAACAGTCAGCTAAGTAATATTCCTTCATAATGACCAGCCCTGTATGGCATCATATCTTCACACGTGCCAAGATTCCCTCATATAAATATGTCAACACTGGCAAATTATTGACACATTAGAATTCTAGAACTACAAAAAAATCAAAATAGATAAATAAACTGTGAACAGATTACTTATATGGATATCCAAAACTGATTAAATGTTCTAAAGTATTCATTTAATCTTACATGCAGGAACATTTATCAAGGATATCTCTATCAAATTATGATCCTCACCCTCACAAATGCATAAAAATTAATTTTCATCACACTTCTAATTAAAAAAAAAATAGATATTCCATCTTATAAGTTTTATCCTGTAGTCTTGGATTTAAGTCTTAGAATTTGCACTCATAAACTGTGAGACTATGAGCATGTCACTTAGAGTTCCCAGGTTTCCCCATGAAGAGTCGCTTGTGTGTAGCAGGTTTACCCAGTTACTAGAAATAAAGGAAAAATACTGTATGTAGGTGATATACCATGGAATCCTTCTGGCTGAAAGCAGTTTGATTGTTTAGCAAAATGGCAAGAAGTATGAGAGTAAATACTCTCTGCCTCAAGTACCTAATGAAAAACAAGCATATAAAAGGTTTGAGGCTAACAGGAAAGGAAAATAATGTAGAAAATATAAGACTTAAATCATATCTGTATCTTTCTTACTCTAAAATGATTGCCAGTTTTGAGTATTTTCCTATTATACTGAGAAAATGTTACTAGTGTATGTCTGTCTGTCTGTATTTGAACTTTTGTATTTTCTTTCTCTGCCTAATGAGCGTCTACATTTAAAATTGTTGATGATGAATAAGAAACTTAAATATTGTCTTATAAGCCTAGCTAGTGCCTGGGACAAGGCTAGTATCCGTAATCAAAAGCAGAACATAATTGGCAAAAGACAATGGATTCACCCAATGAAAGTCATGTTTTATTGTTTAGATTGCTCTTATGAGTACATGCATGTGCTATGGACTTATCTGTAAATGTCTTGTACCCAGATTTGGCAAAGCCTTTCAGTAAATGACTCATGCTGCAGTGCTTAGTACACTGAAATAACTTAGTTTTAATATTTTAATGCATGAGATAATGATAGTATTCAAGATTCTGTTTTATCATGGGCCCAATTTACCAGCTATTTTCTTTGGGGGCCCAGGTTTAGGGCACATGTTCTACCAATGTCAATCACTCAATCAAATCATGCTATAATATCTAAATTTGTGGATGACTATAAAATAAGTCATACTGCTTGGTCTTCTTAGAATGACATAGTAACACAAATTTACTTGAATGAGATGCTAAACTAGTGTTTTTTGTTTGCTTATTTGTTTTATTTCATATGTTAACAAATATTTTAAGCTTTTTCAGGTTTGGCTGTAGACTGTTATATGCTGCCACTGAGCTCTTATTTTTTTCATACTGGTGTAATGCTAGCAATACATGTATTTTAAGAGGCATGAATATCTACATAGGTACCTACTAAAACTGCCAGTGCAGTAATTATTATTTCCAGAAATGCAAATCTAAACAATCAAACTACTACACAGGCAAATACTGAAAATGTGATTTCCATTCACTAAATATAGACGCGCATATAAGTCACAGTGAATTTACTGTATACATAAAGTTAATTTTTTAAAATATGAAGTAACATAATGTTTTTGCAGGTTTATGCACCCTGCACTGCAATGTGATGGCCTATGCCTCCTACAGTCCTCCTAAGTATTATATACTAACTCCAAGGCTGTACTGTCTCAGAGTAAAGGGAATACTTTGTTTTTCACCAAATCAGTTATTCTGTTTATTCCAAAGTAAAGTATATTAGGTTACTGTGGTTATAGGAGAAAGCCCAGCATTATGGCTGCAGGTGGTATCACCCTTATAAAAATAGTGTTTTACTTGCTAAACATATTATTAGTTTGCCAAATGACTGAGTGTACTTTAAACTATATGTGCTTTAATTGTTGCTTTTGATTCCCAGCATAGATCATTGTGTATGCTTTATTTCATGACTTAAAGATTATATTTAGAGGCTGAAGAGATACATAGATGAACTAATTTCAATATACTTTTTTATAGGTATTAAGATTTATCTGCTGTGACAATGTGAGTTATTGCTAGCTATGCAAGGAGAAGTAGGGCAGTGGATGTGCAGCATATGCCAGCACAGCTAGTTGGAATTTTATAAAGAATGATATGTCATTTCTATATCAAGCTGATTTTTACAGATGTTTGTGCTGAAAATGTATTTGTGAGGTTTGCTTGTGTTGAAAATTTATCAACAGTGGTCCTGCTGGGCAGAAAAGAAATATACATGCATGTAGTAACTGATTAAATGTATGCATTGTAACTGTTAAAATTAATATATTGCAACAGACAATACTGGAAGAGAAGATGTTAATCAATGTAGAGCTGAAGATAACTTTGAAAAATGTTCTGAAATTAAATTGCTGGGTCTAGGCCATAAAGATGATATTTCACAGTTTTGAATGAACCCAGAGATGCAATCTCTCTAAGAAGTATGGTTTGTTTGTCTCTGTAGGAAGAGCAGAAGTTTAAATTTTTTTCAGCTTCCAGATGCTGCAATAAACTTTAGCAAACTTTGAGATATGTATTGTAACACATACGTGGTAAATCCTGGCAGATTCTAGTGATGGGGGTAGTGTGGGAAACAGAGTCAGATGACCAGATGTAATGTCATTTTGTAACCAACTCTGAAATAATATTTAGATATTACAGAGAGAAGTCTCACAGTGACGGAGCATTCTGTTTTTCGAACCTCA
Organism: Protopterus annectens; assembly: GCF_019279795.1. Lineage (NCBI taxonomy): Eukaryota > Metazoa > Chordata > Ceratodontiformes > Protopteridae > Protopterus > Protopterus annectens. The sequence goes on from NC_056735.1 coordinate 1,969,204,880, forward strand.
CAAAGAAGGATAACTCACCTACTTCATCTTGCCTTGCTCTGGTGAGTGACTAGGGAACAGTAATTCTTTGGATCAGTCAGGAAAATATAGTGAGATTAGTTAAGTATTGTTTTTCTGTATCTGTGTGAATCTATTCATCTGTGTTATTTTAATATTGCCTGTGATGGAAACTCTAGTGTTTACTGTAAATAGATATTTCATATTTCATGTCCTTTATCATTTATTATTAAATATATTTAAACTTTACATTGTGGCTGGTCCTTTAGATAATATTTTAACCTTTGAGAGTATTTGTATCTATTTGTTGACTCTATGGCCACTCCCGATAGCCTTACTACATTGGTCAAAATGCTACCATTTGTAATAATGCTAATTTCACTCAGCATAATTGGGTACCCTTGTAAGAGGCTTAGAGTAGCTGGCTTTGGAGTGTCTGGTGGCAGTAACTACTTTACAGTGTGGGCAGAAGGGGGCATAGCCAGTAAATCTGTGTCAGCCTTTCCCAGGTGTGTGTGTGTGTGTGTGTGTGTGTGTGTGTGTGTGTGTGTGTGTGTGTGTGTGTGTGTGTGTGTGTGTGTGTGTGTGTGTGTGTGTGTGTGTGTGTGTGTGTGTGTGTGTGTGTGTGTGTGTGTGTGTGTGTGTGTGTGTGTGTGTGTGTGTGTGTGTGTGTGTGTGTGTGAAAATCAAATCTCCAAGAGTGTGTGTGTCAGCTGCTTGGAGCAGGGACACTCAGCTGAGGCCTCAGTTCTGTAGCTGTGCCAGTGGGGAGTCTTACTGAGGATCTAGAGAGAGAGGGGAAACCCTCCATGTACTGACTGTCTTCCCTGTGTGCTCTTAAGGGAAATCATGCTTGATGCAGAAAGCTGCATCTGGAAATACTAGGTGTATCCATTTTTGTTGCTAGTGAACATCCGTCTCCAGTGTCAGTGATGAGGATTCAGGCTCCTTGATTACTAGCTCAGAGCAGGGACGTCACACCTACTATGATTTGTAGAGATGTTGCCATACATAAAAGTAGTTGATGTAGAAAATTATGTTTCTTTTGTGTTTCTGCCTTTCAATTAAAAACATAGAATTGTTGCACTCAGTATAGGCAGTAGTAGATAACAGACAATGACAGCATTACAGATTTCAGATGCACTGTAGGTTAAATTCAAATGTCCATAGACTCTTGACAGCAATGTAGCAATTGATAAATGCTGTCTTTATATTATGTGTTTCATTAAAAGTGTTTCTGGTACTTTTGACAGGCACATTGTTGACATGTGATCTTTACGAAAAAATACCTTTCCTCCTAAATGTAAGCACAATTCATTTGAAAGTATTATCAACCTTAAAGGGTTCAGGAACAAGTAGATAATTAACTTTGAAATCAAAGACAGAAATATGTTTAATTACCCAGGCACCAAACTGGTAAACGTTTGATTTAATACTTTCCTTTACTGTTAAGCTCATTAAATATTTCTTTACTGCTAAGCTTAGCTGAGAGTTATTAACATTTAAAGGAATATAATAAGCCAGAAAAATATCTATATATATTTTTTTAATGTTCTTCTTGCCAGTCTCATAGTTACCTATTTGAGAAATGGTTGAGCAGCAGTGCATAAGATGCTCTTCGGAAAGGAATAACTTAAATTGTTATTTTCAGGAACACTGATTTGGGTCTATATCACGTAGTCAAAGTGCCATAACTTTGACTGACATATGTTCAAACACATATGTCCGAAGTTACGGAACTTTGACTACCTATAAAAAAATGAAAACACAACAGACAAATAAAAAAATTGTTGTATGCAGGGGGGCAAGCCCCCCTGCGCCCCCCCCCCCGCTACTTAAATATACCAACTCCAAGATCGCACCACATTGAAGTGAATGGAAACCTCCGCTTATGGAGATTTCCATTCACACGCTTGAACATTTACATTTTCGAAAATATGTTCCCCACTATATGTCATTCGAAATTGTAACTGTTCGACTACGTGATAGGAACCCCACTGATTTATAGTTTTCAAAAACATAAAATTCCATTTTCAAGACATGAAATCCAACTCATAATTTTAAATGCAATTGCATGTCATTACCTTGATTTTGTTACAATTGTCTAAGTGCATATATTTAAATATATACATATATAAGTATGTGTGTGCAACAGTAAATCAGATTTTAGGTGTAAAACATTTGATTGAGTGAGCTGACAGTATTATAAGTAGTAAATATGAGTAGAAATTATACTTGTGATAAACTAGTGCTCTGGACTAAAATGCCAATATTCCACCATGTCTTTCCAATACTTAGTTTAAATTTGAGATTTACTGGTATTTTTCTTGGAAAGATTTAAAATCAGTGTCCCTGATTATTTTTAGTTTTTGACAGACTTCTAGCTGTTTTTTTTTTTTTTTTGACATACTGATATGATGCATGTTTTGCTAATGAGAGCAGTTTGACTTTCATGACTTTTGGATTGACAGAATAAAACAAAAGAGCAAATCTTGCTTTTAGATTTGTTTACATTAGCTTTGTGTAAGTTTATGGCCTGGTGGTTCACTAAAATCTGAGTAAGAGGTATAGGGAAGGATGTCTCTGAAACAGGAGTAGCTTAAAAAATTAATATTATTCTCCCTGTTAAAGGGTAGCAGACAAGAGCATATCAGCAGACAACTGTAGTAAATGACAACTGAGAAGGCATTCATGATTTACTGACCATTGTACAAACTCCAAACAGCTTTTCTGGATTTATTCTCTATATGCTTCACTTACAATGGTATTCCATGGAAGAGAGCAGTAATATAATAAACTCTTAATGGTTCATAGGTTCATAGGTTGGTACTAGGCTATTGGCCCTAGGGTCTATAGAAGCCTAGCCATAACAATTCCCTGGCTATTTCTTCCCACACTATTTACTTCCCTGGACCCCTGTCTAGCAGGGTGACTGACATGATCCCTGGGGTGAATTTCCTTTCTCCCATCCAGTCATCAAGGTTCCTTTTGAAGAGGGCCAAAGAGGTGCTCTGCTTGACATGTATGGGCAGTCCATTCCAGAGTCTGGGGAGTCTCTGGGTCAGGAACCTATCCCTCCAGCATGTTTTGTTTATTGTGATGACAAGGTTTAGATCCCTGGAGCATGTGGCTCTGAGGGATTGGGATTTCTTTAAGTGTAGCTTGTCCAACAGCTCTGGGTTTGACATGGCCTTGTATGTTAAGCAGAGATCGCCTCGGAGTAGACGATATGTGACAGAGTATAGCTGGAGTTTTTTAAGGCGGTCAGCAGAGGGCATCTGCTTTAGGCCTGTGATTCTTTTAGTGAGGTATTTCTGCAGCCTTTCCAGTTGTTGCAGATGTCTTGAGAGGTACATACCAAATGGGGCATTGTATTCTATAATGGGTCTAATGAGGGATGTAATGATCTAATGATCTAATGAAAGGAGACTAGTATATCTATACATGTGAAGTGAATGATTCACTACATTTCTCCAACCAGTATACTGTCTATTGTCTCATTATAGGAAAATCTCGATAAATGTATTTTTCTGGGAAGACAGAAATGAGGTATCAGTTTAGACTATATCAAAAATTTTCTTGATTGTGGTCAGCAGGAGTAGACAAGAGTGTAGCACATTTCAAACGTTCTTCATTGTAATGGGCTCTTTTTATTTCAAGCTCAATGAGATTTTTGACATTACTGAGCATCACTGTTAATTGGTTAAACTTGTACATATGAGCAAGTTTGGTTTCTGTGAAGGAATACTGCATTTAGAAACAGCCTTTTGTTTTAGGTGGACAGTGCAGATTTACTGCACTTAGAACTACATATGGATTCCAGCTCAATTAACACCTATGCTGCAAATGAGTCCTAACTATTTGTTATTTTCAGTGCACTTCAGGTTCAAAATAAAATAATCTACACATCTAATCTGAAAAACCACAAAAACTGTAGTAAAAATGTACAGTATAAATATCAATGTATGGTGCAGCTAAGAGTTAATAACATTGTGCAAACTGAGTGTGAGTTCTCCTTTAAGGACCTATCAGTGCCTGATACCTAAAGCAATGTGTAAAATTTACACGATGCATACAGGAAACACTCTCATCTAACACTGTTCTTAACATCTGCAAGAGAGTTAAGTATATTCAAAGCTTAGGGTCAAAATTATTGGCAGCTAACACATCGTGTGAACATGTAGGCACACCTATGAAATTATATGCTGAATTGCTGAGACAGGACAAAAACAAAGGTAACCACTCGTTCAGAGTCGACATTTTTAGTCCACTCCAGAAAATTCACAAAGGTTTTGCTAACCTCTTTGGAGACAAGGAATCTTCAGAATACTTAGCAAAACAGTTTATATAGGGTAATTGCACAGAACTTACTATTAATAAAGACAGGTTATTACATCACATTGGAAAATTAATATTGTTGTTCATATGGCAACATGAATTATGATATCAAAATGATTTCATTAGATCTAGGCGATGTTTTTACCTTATGCTTAATAAATCTTTATCAAGAGTTGGGCTTCCAACTCTGGAAGGTAGTCAGGGTCATCTGTATTTATAAGGTAAGGTAAACAGCATTCATTTGAAAACTACAGCTCAGTCAGTCTTTTAATTAATATTGCCAAATGATTAAAGCACTACAATTTATTTTTAAAGAGAATCATTGGGATTTAGACATTCAAGATTACATCCTGCAAAGATTTACCATATTTAACTTTTGTTAACTTGGTATGCCATCCCCTACTATATCAGATATGAAGATCTAAAGCTTATATTTACTGTGCATTCCATTATGGTCAATAAGCTGTTGGAAAACACTTTGAACAGTATTTCAAAAACAAGATAATGTATTTAGTATATAACAACTAGAAAAGCAGATTATCAGGTGGAATTTCTTTCTTTGTGGACAATAGCAAAAGCTACTTAGGTTTAGATATTGTTGTAAAAAAGAAATTAGAAATTCAAAACATATAAATGCTACAATATTGAAAGTTAATAAGCCAATAAGCCTACCCTTTACACCTTTAATATAATAAATCCTGGCATTCTCTTTCCACTCTATGCTAGCTACTTTAGTTGATGTCATAAAGATACAAGACTATCTTTGGTCTTCCTCTACAGGAACTTTAATCCACAAAAGAAGAAGCATATAAAGAAATTTTACCAACATGCTTCAAAGTCTAGCCAGATATTCTTACATTTTTAGGTTAAAGACTTTGGAAATTTTGGGATATAAAGTAGTGAAGAAGAGAAATCTGAAGCAATGCTGGACCCTTGAGAATACTAAAGTTTAAAACATCTGGAATGTACTTTTCAGATAAAATTTTGAAAAGTTGCTAGTATAATGTTTTCTGAATAGCCAAGTTAAAAAAAGTTGCAAATGTAATTAATAAAGGCGTCTCATTTAAAGCAGATAAGAAAATGAATTCAGAATTGCTAGAGACTGTTCCCCTGGCAAAAAGGGATCTAGTAATTAAACAAGTGACCGCAACACGTCTTAGTTCTAATTTTAATAAGGGCAAAACTGGGAGCAATACGACAATATTGCCAGGAATTTCAGACCTAAAAGAAATATTGTTAGCACTCTGCCGCAGTCCGTGGTTTCATTGCTGCAGGCTTGGCATGAGCAGATGGTATGAAATATGTGGAATAGTACTCAACAGACTGAGGGTGCGATGAATAATTGGGAAGAAAGCCTGGATTATGTAGCTGGCAGGATCCAAAAAGATAGAATGTCCAGTAGAATTATCTGGAGGACATGAAAACAGTGAAATACAGAAAAAGTTGAAAATGTGTGAGTCGTCAAAAATGGCACCAGAGTAGGCTGATGGATCTTCAAACTGACACTTTGCAGTATTTTGTTTTTAATTATTCACCTGAGGATATTTTCAATTTCATTGTGCATCAAAATGCTTAGAGAAACATAAAGTCAGATGATTTGATGAAGCTTGCCTTCTGGGTTTGATTAACTCCAGAGATTTGGATTCTTTATTGCAGATAATTTGGCATTCAGCACTGGAGAGACATAACTGTCTCATGAAGCTAACAGACAGAAAAATATCATATCACTAAGTTCCTATCATATCACTAAGTTCCTCAGAGCAATAAAACAAAGCATCTACCTAAACTTACTTCTCCTTGTTACTGGTAACGCTTCATCTGCATTACTACATGGAGACCCTAGTCATCCACCAGTGGGCTTACTCTTTGAGTGTACAGTTTGCTGTACTACTGTAGGTCTTCTACCACACCTCCCTGTATTCTTGCTCAAGCAACTTTGTTGCATTGGATGTTTTACCTAAGGGCCACTGTGCCAAAATAACTAAAGTAGTGCTTGTGCATAAGTTTGGAAAAGGACATTTTATTTTCAATATAACAAAAAAAGCAAGATCTTCTACAATTTCTAAGCTTCCTAAGCATAAGCCAGATATATCTCATGGGTCTGTATTATATTCTGATGAAAACGATAATAAAAATGGCCTTCTTCAAAATACTTACAAGAAGATTACCGTCCATAAGTAAGAGGAAAGCAGTGTGTTCATAAATTATGAAAACTATTTTAATGTGGTGCAATGGGAATGTTTTATACCACATGACAGCCTGGCTAAGTAAGGGGACTCATTTATATCCTCAATAATTTATCAGGTGTATATCGTTTGAAAAAGGAAATAGCCTAATTTTACTAATTCATTTGTGACATACAAAATGGCTTCAAGGATATTGAAAAGGCTGTATATAGCATGGAGGCAAATTTTCAAGGATTAATATCCACTGTAGAAGATTGCCATAACATGAGGTTTCTTAAAGTGAACCTGCTAGACAGTTTTACTAAACATCAATGAGTTAACCAAATACCCCTAGAAGGTAGTTCAAGGAGAGAAGACCTTATTCTTGGGGATTACCAATCAAAATATTTGGAAAAAGCATCTCAAGAAATGTTTATTGAAACAGCTGATCTTGCCAAGGTTTACCTACCTATATTATAGACAGGGTACACACAGACTTTCACCATTAACAAGGTCAACTTTCTGATATAATGTATGTGAAGTTTCTTAGTGCAGTTGATGTATTGTGTGTCCTGCTAGAATATAAAAACACAAAACCTAATATTGTGGAGGGGTTTTAATATGAAAATAACTGATGACAGAGCTATAACTCATTTGGGGCCTGGTGACACTGTTCAATTTGGCACCCCTCAACACTAGGTTGAAGAGCAAAACAAAAGTCCCTTCTCTGATCTGGCACTTCCCCTTCTGTAAGGAAGGAACACACGGTATTAATGCTCTATGTCCATATGTTCTTCATGAGAGCAACAAAAAATAGAAGAAAAAGAAGAAGAAAAAATAGTCCATTCTCTGATCTAGCACTCCTTCATCTCTCCTTAGGAGGAATGCCAGGTCCTAACACGCTCACACTCTACTTTCATAATGCACATTTATATTAGAAGCAAATATTTAAAAAAAAAGATCTGCTGATCATATCTCCTAACACCTTGCACCAGGAATGACTGTCCCTTCTCCCTACCCTAGCTAGGCCTCTGATTGATGATTTACCCAAACATAGTTTCCTTCTCCTGGATTGTCTCTGATTATAAAGTTAATAACAAAAATAACTGCCACTTATTTGCAATAAGCTTTTCTACAATATTTAAATTTGGTGTTAAAATGTGGTAATTTATTTGCATACTGACTTAAATCTACTTTATAAAATATCAATTTCTATTTTGATACTTTTCACTGCTACCTCAAATTATTTTTCATACAAGATGATATTGAACAAATTACATTGTTAATTTAGATACACGTTCATTATCATTTTAATACCAATACCACATTCAATGCCAGAAGGGCAGCTTTCCAGTCAACTGTAAGAGGCATTCTTACCATTAAAGCAACATATCTGAAAAAGAGTAAAATGGCGAAAATCTAGTCATTATACAAGTAGGTCTCTGCACTTACTTACAAAACAGTACGATTCAAATAAATGTAACTGTTTAATGGATATACTGCATCAACTTAAAGCTCTTCATTTGTCTAATCAAACTATTTTTGAAGCTCAAATATGTGCCAGATATGCCAACTCCACTAGCATAGAGAGAGAGACAGCCATGACTCCAGCAATAGTGACCCAAGGTCAGTTAACAGCTCGATCAATTTGTTGCAGTTGAGTTCAGGGAGAGAAAGGAGTGAAGAGGTAATACCTGCTTTCCTCTCTTCAAGAGAAGAGTTGGGAGCACTTTCTTAAGTACAGTCTTGCCAGTAGAACTTCCAATGAAGATTGGAATAACATGTAAATGTTTTCCCTATGGAGGCAGGACTTCTGTTGCATCACATATGTAAGTGTCATATGTATACTGCAAGTCTATTATATATGACTTCTTGACTCCTATGTGTATATACAGAGATGGTAGGGCATAGCCAGAAAAAAATCTGATCTCTACCAAATGAACAACAGTTCCTGTTCCCTGTTCACTTGGTTCTGACCTTAAAGAATGAAGAGATCATAGAGTTCTCACCTAGAGAATGGATGGGCTTAAAAAGCAGCTGGTTGGAAAGACATAGTTGGTCAGTGGAGGATTTGGAGGAAAAGTAAGTTCCAATAATGTAGACTGGACTGTTATCCATTCTAAGCTGTGAGCAAGCCTATTCAAACTGAATCATAACTCAAATAATATTGTTTCAGTAAAAGATAATAGCAACTTATACAGAGACAGTCACAGGATATATTATTAGCATTTTACAATATATGAATATGTGTGCATTTAACTCTCATAGTGACACAAACAGCATTATGAAATTCCTAGTCAACTTCGATCCAGGCACTGTATCAGAAAATAGAGCTGTCTTGTATAGTGATGATTTTTATTTCCACCTAAAGCCACCTGGCCGGATGGGTTTCAAACTCTTTGAAAATTTAAACATTAACTCACTTCCATACTATTCAAACTTTTTAACCATATCAACTTTCTTTTCTTTTATTTATTTAATCTCTGTTAACCAGATAAACAGGCTGATCTAGGGAAAACGTTTAAACGTACAGAGTGTAGCATTATACATAAATGTACAGAGTATAGCATCAAACAGAAAGATACAGTTGCAAACAAAAAGAAGCTAAATAAAACACATTGCTGAAATGTGAGTAGGTATCATACATACAAGTATATGCAGATATGTACAGCAGGATATTTTCTATGTTTTTTGCAGAACATACAAAGTAAGTAAGTTATCAGATGCTTAGTACGGGTTTAAAAACACACGTATACAGAGCACATCAAATTAATCCACAGGCTTTGCAGTGTCATGGAGAATCTGCTCCACCCCAATTCCCCACCTTCTCTACCTTTCACTGTTTTTCTCCTTCCTTGTTAAGTGATTCTTAATATACATATATTTATTAATAGACATAAACAGTATTTTCATTACAAGCTGTAGCTGTAGGAGAAATATAGATTAATTAATGAATAAATGATGGTGTCAGACATAGGGTTAACATGTCTCTCTGAAAAGGTTACATTTGCTTACTTTGATTAGATGGGATTGAAGAAACTTTTGAGTGATATAAAATTTGCAGTTCGATCACTACTATTACTAATTCTATTTTTATGGTATATCAGATAAATATATATTATCAATTTAAAAACTACAATCATCTTTATGGAAGCCAGGGAAACACAAGACAGCAATATAATTTTGGAATTACATTTGCATTATAACACAAATATGAGAAACAATCAGTCTTTGCCATTATACTAGTAAAACTCCTGAGCAATCCTATGTTATAGCCACAGTCCACTAGGGTTATAAACAATTTGCTATTGAAGCTCTTAGCCAGTGTGGAATTTCCTACCTGTCAACTTGGTTGACATGTTAATCATTACAATCTAAGAACAAACTTGATTTAAAAAAAAGTCTGTTTTCCTTTCAGGATCCCAAATGTGTTAACTAATTCATCTCTTGCTCAATCCATTAGCATACATTTAACTAAGCAGAAATTTGGGAATAAAAACAGATCATATATCCAGTCCTCTATCTGCACAAACCTTGACTCTATCATGAAGAATGTAAAAATCTGTTTATTAAATTAAAACAAACTTAAATATGATCTCTTAGCTAGATAATCTGCAATGAAAATGAATTTTTCTTAGACTTTTCAGTTATTGTAATACCTCAGTCTCTCACATTTCACTGTTCAACAAAGTTATGTCAAAGTTTCTGTGACAGAATAATGATCTGAGGTTTAATCTGTATAACCTTTCTGAGCCTAAAAATAAAGAAGACGGCAGACTTCCAAATTTTTTACTTTACTACACTGTTTCATAAATGATTAATTTATTTTCAATTTCTGATCATTTCTGTTCTTTGCAA
>NC_056735.1:1969527737-1969547737 GCF_019279795.1 Protopterus annectens
AAAGTTGTGAAACCCCCATATAAACACAAGTGCCCCATACAGTATAGTCACACATGAATAAATGTAATGAAAGCACATTGGGGGATGTCGGGGACAGTAAATAAATTTAGAATGTGTAATGAATGATGAATCAATGTCATACAGCAGATAGTCTATAAAATGAAAAATAAGCAATGCTAAGCATTGCACAGTTCTGCTTACCAGGTGTAAGCATTGTATAAATATGACTGCTAAGCAATGAGTAGTCTAGCTAAGTGGATTTGCCCATTGGTAAGTAGTGCTGAACCTGCCCCTTTAAGCACTGCTAACCTTAGGTTAGCAAGTTTTCCCGTAGCTTAGCTTAGCTCAGCATATTCAAAACCATCCAATCACAGCAAAGGGTGGAAAATCATCTGTATTTAAATCCCACAGATGGGAATACAGCTCATAAGTGGTTGCACCTTCCCACTGTAGGCAGTATGGCAGGAGTTGGTGAGGGCATGCGCTTCCGTGCGCAGCGCTGGGGCATACAGGAGTCCAAGGTCATGGTAGGACTCCTGGTACAAAACCATGACAAGAGACTGCTGCAGGGCCAGTACCAAAGCTCTCAATATAAAGCAGAAGCCTGGGACTGTCTCGCCCATGATCTCATCAGTGCCACTGGTATCCCTCAGACTGGTGAGCAGATCTGACACCACTATGCTGACTTGAAGCAGAGAAAGAGGGAACTCTTGGATGAGTGGGTCCAAGAAGCAAGGCAGAGGGGTGATGTCCCAGCAGTGTGTAAGTACTCATACCAATAACTGTTTACTAATGTCCAGCCTGTGTATATGATGGATAGGTATGCCTAAATAGTTCTCTATTTCCCTTACAGCTGCAACTGAGCGGGCTGTGAATCAGGAAGCCCATGCTAGTAGGTTGCAAATGCTGCATTGCGAGGCTGGTGAATAACAATCCTGCTTGTAGTACTCATACCAAATAAATATAAAGTAGTAGAAAGTCACCTGGCAGTATAGAAACTGTGTATGGGTTGCACTGAATAAGCCAGACAATATGACAGTAATAGTCCCATATAGGTCATATTTAACTAAAACTGTTACTGCCTGGCAATAAAGCTCTAAATCCTGGACTGGTTGTGTTTACTCTGGTATTGTATGGCCTGACATGTAGCATTCAGTAACATCTGATTTCAGAATAGTACTGTTGTGTCAACTACTATTTCTCACACTGTGCTACATAAAAATATGTCTAGGAATGTCTGTATAAGACTGTTGTAATTACAAGGTCAGATTGTACAACCAAGAGAAACACCGAAGGAATAGACAGCAATATCCAAAGAGCACACTCTGCTGAAACTTAAATTGTTGTATTTTTTAGCAGACACAGCCATGGTTCGAATCCTGGGGGTGGTAGTAAGCTGTATGCATAATCATACCCCTCAACTGTAAACATTTTTTCAGAATGTCCACATAATTGGCTCATACTTTCTGCCTGTTCTTCTGTGCCCCTGGCAAATCAGTGAGATGATCTCATAATTGTAGTCACTAAATAATGACATACATTTGATTTTCAGACCTCAAAACCTTCAGAAAATGTATATTAAAACAAATCCTGTCACTCTAACAACTCTCCAAGTTTATGAGAGCAATATTAAAAATATGTCCCTATTTGCACCCCCATGTTGTCAAGCTTTGTCCAGAGTGTGTGCTTTAAGAGATTGAGAGGTATGTGCATAATATTAACTCAGAATCTGGGAATATGTGTAGAAACAGTCAGGTAATGTTAACAAACATTCCCTCCACAGGCCTACCAGGTAAGAGATGTCGAATTTAGCTATAAGACAGTTGAAGTATACACTGTGTACAAACATACCTCTGCCCAAACCAAGGCCATAGGGTATTGTAATGTTTACCTTCATGAAGCCGATCTCACTATGGTCGACCTTGCTTCTGTGAATACCGAAGTGCGACTGTCTCGAATGTCAAATTCCACATATCCGAATGGCAAAATCTCGCCCCCTTTTTGACCCATGGTAGCACTGGTTTGGAGGTGTGGCGTGGCCAGAAATATCGAAATTCAACATTTATTCGACTTTTCAAAAGTTTTGCGGTTCTGGTTTTGCAGAAACGGTTCAACAATGTGGCCGATCATATGTGATCGACGATATGAAGGTAAACCTATTGTAATAATACCTGTACAGTAATGATTAGAGCAATGATCATTAAATTTGTGAGTACTACAAGGATATATAAGTTGTTAATTGACATCTCCGCCCACCATATCTGCAAAAATAATCTAAACACACAAATCAATGGGTATGTTTACACCAAACCAACTGTTGGGACATATGTCTTATTGTTCAATAAATATTGAAATGTGTTTCTATTAATGTTCCATGTTGAAATACTATCATTGGTGGCCTGTTGCTATCAATGTAACCTGCATGCCACTGTAATGGCCACTGTAGTTCCATATATGCATGTGTTCTGTTTGCTATGCAGCTGTTCCAAATCTGGTGTTTTGGGTTAATGGGAATATCTATGCATGCTGTTATAACTAATCCTGGATTGTGTTGACTATTACTAACCCACATATGATTTAATACTGCAACACCATAGCATGTTTGGAAAGGCCGTTCCCAGCAGACCCATCTCTCCCACCTCATCTGGCCATGGCACAAGGACCCAGCACATCTGGGACCCACCCCGGGACCTCCTCATCCGCTGGTCCTGCACCACCATTGGGTGGAACCACCTCAGGGGATGGGGCTCGTCCCCCCTGGGAGCGGGCGCAGAAAGGATCCTGTCACCCAAAGTCAGGTCCTTGGATTGGTGCATAGGAAGCTCCGAAGGGAGTTTGGAGATCTGCTAGACCAGCTTGAGGGCCACCTGGCACATTTAGAGGGTCAGCCTGCCCCTCCTGCTCAACCCCCAGCACAGCCACCTTCAGGGCCGTGAAGGTGCAGTGGTGACTGCCCATGGGTGGGGACCTCACTCCCACTGTTTCCATTTGGGGGCTCATCGGCTTCCGATTTCCAAACACCCCTCCCCGTCCAAGGTGTTTACCCCCCACATGTGTCATATACTGCCCCTGTATGCTGTCTTGTCTGTCTTGTCTGTCTTCCTAAGCAACCTACCTCCCCAAATATGCCTACTATCCTTCCCCAACATCCCACTCTCACCTTTAAAAAAAAGGGCAATCTGTTCCCAAAAAAATGTTGCCCCATACATAGCTGTCCATTTTGCACATGTGTCCACTGGACACATGTAATCTGGTCTAAATGGCTTCACAACACATTATTGTTGTCCTCATCCCTCTCTCAGGGGGTTGAGTGTCCAAATCTACCTCCAAATTCAGTAAATATTCAGAGCTGTTGCTGTAGAAGAAATGGACAGCTATGGACCTTCCATACACCCATCCTGCACATCCCTAGCTACTTTCCCTATTGTCTTTTCCTCTGCATGCCCGCTTTTTTACCACTTTCCTAATGCCCCTTTTTTTCTTTTCTGTTAAAGAAATTAGCACAGGGAAAGTGAGAGTAGGCACTTTTAAGCAGTTGTAAGTGGGTTTAAGCCTGTTTGCACTGGGCTAAGCAGTGCCTACACAGATTAAGCACTTTCAGGCTAACTGTCTGTAAGCATATTTAACTAGACGTTACCATTGCTTACCATCCCACAAACCCACGCAAACCAGCTTACAACTGCTTAAAAGTGCCTTAATCACTCTGTATCCAACAGCCCTTGTTCTGCCCAGCAACAAAATAATCAGCCCTTGCAAGTCTTAAACCCAGGACCCTGCACTCCACAGCCACAGCGATTTAACACTAAGCCATTTGAGCTGTACATAACTGTGATATTTTCTCAAACATATCATACAGCAATGTATTTAATATATGTAGATATATGTGCATGTATATATATATATATATATATATATATATATATATATATATATATATATATATATGTATTGCATTCGCACATTGGATCCAAACTCTGAACCTCTCACTGCAAAGCATCTGACCAAAGGCACTATTAATGGGGGTGAAGGGGCCCAAAAATAGGGATATCTTGTAATTATTGCCATTATCCCTTCATCCACAGCTGAACTAATCTGCCTTGCAACACAATAATCAGCACTTGCAAGTCTTGAACCCAGGACCCTGCACAACATAGCCACAACAAGTTATCAGTAAGCCATTTCATCTGTAAGATGTCGGGATGATTTCTCTAACATACCATGCAGAACAGTCAGTCTACCATAGGGAATGTACAATGTGGAAGCACTAAACATTTCAATGATACATACACACACACAGACATATATACATATATATATATATATATATATGTGTGTGTGTGTGTGTGTGTGTGTGTGTGTGTGTGTGTGTGTGTGTGTGTGTGTGTGTGTGTGTGTGTGTGTGTATACACATGCATACACATATAAATATATACATACTTATATATATATATATATATATATATATATATATATATATATATATATATATGTATATATATCAAGAGTATATATAGAGGGTGCACAGCATATGAAACAGCCATTATTCCTACAGTTGCCACCTTTTCAAATGACCAGTGTCTGATTCTTTCCTACAAATGAGAATTATTGCATGAAACATATACCCACACACAATGCAAAGGATAAGACACCACACACAAGTCTGCAGACATAGAAATGTTTATTTGTGTACTATTTCAGTTGTTTATGCCATTTTTTATAGCAGTTAGGTATTTGAAATACTCAATAACTGATTAATGCAACTCTCAAACAAAACATATGATACAGTAATCTGCAAACCATAACATACTTTGCTGTCTAGGCTAAAGCCTTCAAGTAGTACAACAGTAAAAAACACACTTGCCTTGAAGATACGAATCACTCAACACTTAATTACAGATGTAGTTCAACAGCCTCCATTTACACTCTGTACTCAACCCCTAGGGGGAAAAGTATTAGTTGTCACAATCTATATGTATCTGTTACATAACAATGCTTAACGTAAAATGGCACTATCACACTGACAAACAGAACTGTGTGTAAGACAGTAAGCTCTAGCCCACCACTGTTCCCATGGTGAAACATATGAAAATGTACAGCCATACACCTTAATTTTTCTTATTACTGATATCCCTCACATGTTGTAACAGCCTAGGTTAAAAACATTTAACACTCCTCCCCCATAAAATGTCTTACAAGGGCATATAACAGTGTTCTTCATACACTGACCTCCAGACTGTACAGGGTCACACATCTTTTGTCCATCTGTAGCCCTCAGATATACAGACCCTACCCCACAATATTTGTGGGAGTCCACAACATCACTGGAATGATAGCAGGAATGTCAGCACTAAATAATGATAGGCCATTACCTATCAACCTCTTACTGAATGACATTTGGAAAAAGCCTGGTATATAGGTGGAGGACAGAGGCTGAAACACACAGCCATATTCGAAATATTGCTGTTATGCACTGTGAAAGTTGTTGGTGTTTCAGGACTGGTTGCAACAAACCCTTACTCAGGAATGTGAAGTCAGAAACACAAATGGATGTTGCCATGTACTGATAGCAATCAATGGAGAGAATGCCACTGATATGTCAGGGACAAGACCTGTGTGGGGAACAGACAAAACATAACAGCCAATCCTCTGGCTATCATGTGGATAGGCCAACAGCTGAGAACTATGCAGACAGACTGCATTCCATGCAAAACTAGCATGTACACACAAACCCTGTAAAACTAGCAGTATTCAATGCATATAACAGCAATACTCACACACACTGTCCCTAGGTCTGGAGCCTTATACAAGCATGTAGTTGGCCTGTGTCCACATGTCTTGTTGTAAGAGGTATTGCTATCTGCTGTCTGTAACATCGCTGCCTACACACAGGAAGGATGTCTTCCGTACAGAAAAGATAAAGGGACAACGCCCACATGATGTAGTAATTTATAGTAGTGGGTTGCTATGACATTGGCTATTGGAAGAACTATACAGCTGGCAGCATGCAATTAGCAAGTGGGGAACACCAATTGGTGCAGAGGCCATCACCTGATCATGAGCATCACCTACAAAAGCCATGCTGCAACCTATTCAAACCAGCTCGATTCCTGTAGTGGAGAGAGATGTGAGAGATAGCGAAAGACAGAGAAACAAACAAAAAAAAGCAAAAACAAAAATAATACTAAAAAAAATAAGAAAAAACAAACAAAGAAGACATCCAACTGGTACACAGAAGAGAGCACAATAATAAAACAGGCATGTGAAACAGGTCAGCATGTAAATGAATGTAGTACTTGGTCTGTAATAATGGAATAGATGCTGTTGAAAGATGTATATGTGCCATCAAGACTTGCTGTAATGATGTCCTGCTGAAAACCTGCTATGGACATAGCATCTGGCCCTGTGGGCAGTGGTCCATACCTGTCAACTGTACAGATATGCACAGAATGTCAAGATTTAAGCCATCATAGTGTTTGTTCTGTTCCTCCAAACATCTAAATTAGTCTGGCAAATAGCTGAAGGTGGAAGTAATGAAGTCATGACAAACACATGAGTTTCAGACTCCACCACCTTCAGAACGGTCATGGTAATGTGAAAACTATCATACACAAACTTCACAGGTTTGTAATTATCATATCTACGATTTGTCCCTATATAGCCCCCCTAATGTCAGGCTTTGTCCATATGTGATGCTCCGTTTTGTAGCAAGGCAGAACAGTTCAGCTGTGGAGGAAGAAGGTTCAGAGTGTGGATCCAATGTCTAAATGCACTCTCTCTCTCTTTCTCTCTCTCTCTCTATATATATATATATATATATATATATATATATATATATATATAGACATCTATGTCTACATACACACACACACACACACACACACACACACACACACATATATATATATATATATATATATATACATTTTCCCTACTGTTGAATGACTGTGCTGCGTGATATGTTTGAGAAAACATCAAACATATCTGCAGCTCAGATGGCTTAGTGGTAAATTGCTGTGGATATGGTGTGCAGGGTCCTGGGTTAGACACTTGCAAGGGCTGATAATTTTTTGCTGGCCAGAACAAGGGTTGTTGGATACAGAGTGATTAAGGAGTTTTAAGCAGCTGTAAGCGGGAGCGAAATGGACATTTATGTATGGTGTGAAATTCTTTTTGGGAACAGATTGCCCTTTTTTTTAAGGTGAGAGTGGGATGTTGGGGAAGGATAGTAGGTATATTTGGGGAGGTAGGTTGGGTCAGAAGACAAACAAGACAGTATACAGGGGTGGTATATGATACATGTGGGGGTAAACACCTTGGACAGGGAGAGGTATTTGGAAATCAGAAGCCTATGAGCCCCCAAATGGAAACAGTGGAACTGACGTCCCCACCCATTGGCAGTCACCACTGCACCTTCACGGCCTTGAAGGTGGCTGTGCTGGGGGCTGAGCATGAGAGGTAGGCTTACTCTCTAATTGCACCATGAGGCCCTCAAGCTGGCATAGCAGATCTCCTTATTCTCTGCAGAGCTCCCTACACACTAGACCCTGGACCTGACTTCAGGTGACATGATCCTGTTCGTACCTGCTCCTGGGGGCAGAGATAAGCCCCATCCACTGAGCTGGTTCCACCTGAAGGTAGTGCAGCACCAGTTGATGAGAAGGTCCTGGGGTAGGTCCCAGATGTGCTGGGGCCCAGTGCCATGGCCAGATGAGGTGGGAGAGGTGGGTCCGCTGGGAACGACCTTCCCAAGCATGCTACTGTGTTGCAGTTTTAGAACATATGTGGGTTAGTAATAATCAACACAATCCAGGATTAGTTATAACATCATGCATAGATATTCCCATTAACCCAAAACACCAGATTTGGAACAGTTGCATAGCAAACATAACACATGCATATATGGAACCACAGTGGCCATTACAACGGCATGCAGGTTACATTATAGCAACAAGCCACCAATGATAATGTTTCAACATGGAACATGAATAGAAACACATTTCAATATTTGTTGAACAATAGGATATATGTGCCAACAGTAGGTTTGGTGTAAACATACCCATTGATTTGTGTGTTTAGATTATTGTTGCAGATATGGTGGGGGGAGAGAGATGTCAATTAACAACTATTATATCCTTGCAGTATGAGGTCCTCTGACCATTTTTCCTGTTTATGTCTTCCAGGTACAATGTCCAGTGAACAGCTCCCTGCGTATACACCCCAGGAAAATGATGTCATCATAAACTTCATTGTACTACATCATGGAACCCTATTTGGATGCAGGGCCGATGATCTGCTGGAGAGGACCATCCTGTGGAATGAGCTCATCCACAGGGTAAATGATGTCGGCCTGCATAAATGCAGCTATGAGCAGGTGCAACATCATGGCACTGATCTCATCTGCCATGTCTGTCAGCATGCTGCTGCAGTTAGGAGGGACCAGCTAGCCACAGATGGGGGTCATGCCATCCAGACTCCACTGACACATGCTGAGGAGCTCCTCACCAGCCTTAGGGCACCTGCCTGCCAGCCAAGCCAGGAACCTGAAGATAGCATTGTGGAGGTGAGTGCCACCCACACAATGGATGGGACACCTGCAGGTAAGGCCCCAGGGCACATTAGTAAACCACTGTTGCTTATCCATCTTCATCTGTAAAGTATCTTCATGCATATGTCAGATAACATAGTCTGTTGCAGTGTAGTAATGAACAGAAGTGCATAAACTCTAGTATTGTGGGCTTCACTGTTGATGTACTGAAATGTTGCTCCCACCCTGTACCAATGCCACAGGTGTGGCTACTGTCATTACATCTCTCACACAACTATGTAGGTCCCTCTTATATACAACTGGGGCAGAAACCTGTAGTTGGTGAGTATGGAGTTGTTTTGTTGAGGTCTGCCAATACACCAGCTATGTTATGGCCATGGAATTTGCCATGCACACATTTAATACACATACGCATAATGCATGCTGTACAAGTTCACTTATTGTTGCTGTTAACTGCACTGCATCACAGTGGTCACCATGATGGCATATCTGAAGGTTATGTAAGAGTCCTGCAGTATACCTAACAACCTATCAGTGCAAGATGTGTGAACAGAGATGAACATAATGGTAGGACAAATGGCCTACAGTAGGGACATGTCTGAAACATTACCCTTATACAGTGGCTACAACAGTGTATACACCACTATTACAATGTCAACTGTTACAGATCTACACAACGGCAAATCACAATTCCACATTCCACACCTTTTACAACCTGTCATGTGATCCTAACATGAGCAATGAATGTGTAATATGGAATCATATGTTAGGACAACAAATATGGAGAATACATACCTTAACAAACACTGGAAGCATATGTGTGCACACACTCCAAATAACATATTGTGGAAGCAGCTTTTGAGGTACGGACAGCATTCACTCTTCTTGAGTACACAGCTTCCATCAAGTACAGGGCCTCAATGTCACACCAAGTAATGGTCTGCTGTCCAAGAAGTATGTCCGTGACATTTGCCCACTCACATGCAACAGAGGCAGCCGTGGCTTGCACACATCTTACAAACCATGGAATGGATCCCATATCCGAAAGGCAGCACTCAGGAGTGGGAGAAGTAGCCTTACCTCACCATTGCATATACCATGGCAAACAGTGCAGACAGTCTTGTATGTGACTATGAAGTATGAGACAACATTAATGTAGAAAATAAACAGATGCCCATCCAAGACAGATGACAACCCATGTTGCAAACTTGTCATGGAGGCTGCCCACAAACATGCAGCAACACTGAGGGACATGCAGGAATATCTAGCAAGTACTGCCTGTGCAGTACCTATGTCGACAATCACCTGGAATCTGCATACGTGTGGCCTATGGCTAAGGGTAATCAGATGGAAGAGTTGTTCCACAGGAATCATCATCCAGGGCTCTCTGCAGGTAGCATATGCATAACAGCAAGTCTCCCAAAGGTATGTGTTGCAATGTGTAATGGTGTACTGAGACCAAGGCTGAAACCTACAGACAGTATTAATAAAGATACATGTGGTGCACAAGCAACACCTCACTCCACCTCAGGCCCACCATCCCCAACTTTACCTTGCTGGTACCAGTGTACACCTTTAGGTTTGCTGTTCATTAGCAGGAACTAGGCCGGTAGACATAGCATTCTGAATTTGGACCACTGCAAAATGACACTCATGTGTGGCCCATAGTTGTCAAGCATCTGCAATAAGGCTGAGGATGGGGTGTCATCCTGAAACACAACAGTAAACTGAAGCATACATCCAAAGCTTGCAAAGAATGGCTGTATCTGAACACAGTCAATGTCATGAATTGTGCCAGACATAACCCTGACTCCACAGCAATAGTCAAGGCACTGTGTGACCTCCAAGGGCTGTGCACATGAGCTGACCTTGCAATCTGGCAGAGCTGGGGGACATTTGTAGGGCAGAGTGACCAAATAATGGCAAGTGAAGATGGGCCATGCTAGTATACCCCTTCCAGAAATAGTGACTGCTGTAGTTCACTTAACAGGTGCTGCAACAAACCATTGTGTTAAGGGTGTGTACACTTATGCAACCCACATATTGTATGCATCTCAATCAGCATCTGCACGACTAAAACATCTGTTTGATATTGCATTTGATTGCATAGGCTATATGTCACATATCAGGTGTGTGCAATGTTAACATATGCAGTATTGTGGCCCCATTGCATATCATGGAAGAGGCTGGCATGTCAACAAGGGTGTGTACACTCCTCATAGCCACAGTAAGTTTTGAAGGTTGTCATTGTAATCGGATTTTATTGCTAATACATGCACTGCTGATAATGAGATCTCCAAATCAGAGGTCAGGCATTAACTATTGACATCTATCCTCATATCATCCCAGGTATGTGTCAGACAAACACATAGGGGCTGTGAGCAACAGAGCAAACATAACTGCCACACATATACACATTCAGCAATGGTGTGCACACTCATGAGGTATGGTGCACAGTACATGCCAAGGTGTTGAACAGGTGCACAGCAATACTGTGTAGATGGGTGCAGTGTGTTCCAGCGAAAGGGGCATCAACTACTAACACAACTCATGCATCAGAGAGATGTATAATGTTGGTAACAAGGATTGAGTATAGCTGCAGTGCATGCTGTTGAGTGCCATATGTCATGCATATTGACTGCTGGGTAATGAGAGGTCTGTGTAATATCTTTGTGCCACCTCACCTGTAAGTGTGTGTGTGTGTGTGTGTGTGTGTGTGTGTGTGTGTGTGTGTGTGTGTGTGTGTGTGTGTGTGTGTGTGTGTGTGTGTGTGTGTGTGTGTGTGTTTAGAGGTAAGCAATGACGTACAGGTAGTGTAATCAGTTACCTGTATGGCTGATGGTGACAGTGGTCCTCCAACAGTGGACCTTGGGACAAATACTGGGGGTATCATGGTGTAAAGATAGTAGGCAACTTAGCCGAAACCGTTTTGAAAATTAAAAAGCTATGTATCTCTACTAGCTTGTTGGAGTCTTATTTTTACAGTGATCCAGTTCACACACTTGCTGGCCAACTGTTGTTCTCTTGGTTCATTCGGGCCGTGCATATCCTACGTGCACAGCATTATGTTCAGTTCCTGTTTGGCGGCTTTGCTATAGGGACGTGAATCCGGCACTATCATCGTTGATTTAGGGGAATCCCCCCTTGGTACAACCTTCACCAGCTTTTTGGGACTTTTGGTGGAGTTCTCGAGTGAGTGAATTACAATACCGGCCTTGCGAATACATTTTATTTTGAAGAACACTAATTGTGGTCGTTGGTTGCAGGAGCAGACTGGCGTTCCTTTTTGGGTCTAGGCCTCGGTCGGGTTTTTCTTTTTACCCAGGGACTTATCAGGCTGTTTTTCGTGGATGTTTGGATTTCTAACCAGCATTGCAAGATTTGATGCAAGGATTATATATACCGAGTTCTTTGGTTTTTCATTATCCAGGTATTGTCACCAATTGCTTAAACATACTGAGGATCAGGTGAGCCTTACTAGTGGCAATTCATGGGTGTGAACTGTTTGCACTAACATATTCTTGGCTAAATCAGGTACTGTATTACTATTTGGTTGAACACTAGGGATGTATAGTTGTATATACGGACACTTACGGCTTTCATATATACTGTGCGAGCATACCACTTCATGGACATGAATATGGACATGGTTTCTTTATACATACTACCTGGTACCAACTGTATGGCTTTACGTGGACAAACCTATGATTTATAAATTTATAAGCAGCATTTTACTGTGCACTACAATTTTCTAATAATATTTAAATCTTGGTCGATATTTTGCCTTATATCTAGTTTTTCATTTATGAACACAGTTAATAGTGATTGGGTATCAGACAATTTTCATAACTTTTCTTTTTTTGATTATGTTTAGACAATATCATACGTATGCCAATTTATTTTGGACTAACAATGCAACCTTTATATGTTGTTTCAACTTATGGTCTTTAGCAATTGTAGTTATTTTCAACCTACAAATGCTGCTATGATATAGCGACTGTTCACAACCAGCATTTGAGGGAGATATATGTATTGTTTTCTGTCTACAACAATCCTTTCTCTCAGATTACAGGGCATGTTGATTTATGTACTGTGAACCTTTATTGGTTCCATGCATATTTAGCAATCAGCTATATTCTGGCTCACATCCCAGGACCAATAGTACTATTTGGATATTCAAGTTTGGATATTGTCATTTCATTATTGTAATATAGGGCTTACAACCCGCTTTTCTGGAAGGATATAACATTTGAATCAGGAACCTCTATTGGTACTATGCTTATTGAGTGATCTGGTATAGTCTGGCCCATTTAGTAGTACCAATTGTTTGTTATACCTATATACATTTAGTAACACTTGGATATTCTTGTTTGAACATTTTTAGCCTAATATGGTCAATTGCTTGATTATTGGATTACTAGTCCCTAACCCTCTTTTCTTTAGAGGACATAATTTTTGACATTTAGGTACAAGTCTGTTTTATACTTTTTGGATTTAAGTCACAGTTTGTATCTATATATGATATAGGCTAGGCACAATTATATTATTATGCCTTATGGACATACCCATTGCCTAACTTAGGATTGTTTTTCAAACAATATTGGAGTGCTAAATGTTCAGAGCCATTTGCATAAGACATTGCTTCGTCATATAACATTTTCCAGTTTATGACTTTGTTATTATGAAAGTGAATTGTTCTTCACCCTAACTGTTGTTTATGTCAGCCAATACTGCTTTATTATTGGACTTTTCTCGATTTACAGCAGACTTGCAACATTGTTTACAATCTATAAATCAGGTTTATTTGGATACGTACTGTGCCTTCACTAATATCCATATTACTACTGTTCTATGTACTTTGGTTATGCATTAAATCTTTATAAAGGTTGGTGTCTTGGTTTGCCGGCTCTGTGGATTCTTTACATACCTATTTTTATTCCACCAATATGGATTTGGAAAATATCCTATCAGGATTATGTGCCAATAGGGAAGATATTGGTGTGTTTGGAATCAATATCATACCAGGCAGTAATCCAAAAGAGTCTGAACAAAATTTGCCCCATGAATGTGATTTGGCATTTAATGTCCTCAATAAAGGTCTCAAACATTTAAGATCCAACATC
Source organism: Protopterus annectens (assembly GCF_019279795.1). Classification (NCBI taxonomy): domain Eukaryota; kingdom Metazoa; phylum Chordata; order Ceratodontiformes; family Protopteridae; genus Protopterus; species Protopterus annectens. The sequence continues at coordinate 1,969,541,406 of NC_056735.1, forward strand.
TGGCATCTAAGACTGTTTTGTGCATATCTAAGCAAAACTATTGCCCCTAGGGGTCTTAGGATCCGTTTGCAACCTCTGGTTGGTAGATCTGAAGAGAGACTAACCAATGAATGGAATAAGGCTTTGTAACAAGCATCAGTGTTGTTTGTTAATATATTGGCACAATATTATGAAAGAATGGTGGATATCAACCTCAATGAAGTCCTAAAGGTATGTGAGGAATGTAAAAAATTTCAGTCCTTGCCCACATTCATTGAATCAACCAAAAAATTGTCCAAAGAATTGGCAAACCATGACAAAATAACCAGAGAGAGAAAGATCAAGAAATTTAATAGGGACATCTCTGACTACCGGAGAGGACGTCCTTTTGAGTCCCATAGAACAGTCAGATTTATGGATACTAGTCAGGGGGCAACAATTACCAGAACTAGAAAAAGACCAAGATCCATCTTAAAAACCTGAGATAAGTCCAATATAAGCACATCAGGGGAGGATTCCTCATACACTGACAATGATAGTGTTGGATATAGAGAATCACCTAACCAGAAAAGATCTAACATGTCAGTCCCTTTAGAAATGGCACAAGGCGTCAAGGTGGACTCAAGCATAAGCACAGGAACAAAATCCACCTCCTTCGAGGGGTTGATTCAGAACCTTTTAACATAACCGATTGTGTGTATCAGAATGTTTTAAACTTGTCTGATGTAACATTGTCTCATGAACAACAACTATTGCTGAATAAAGGACTTGGTTTTGTACCGGGGTTTTTTTCTGATGAATATAATGTTGTTACAGATGTTATCAGTTTCTGTCACAATTTAAACCTAAAACTCTTTTTTTTCTGACAGGGACTCTCAGAGATCTAATGAATTCAGATTTTTCAAATCTGAGTTCCAGCCACCAATGGACAAACATGTATCCATTTTTTTACAATCAGTACTTAGGGATCTACATTTCCAACACAAAGATTTTAGAATACTTGGACACAATTTATCACCTCCTGTGATTACAGCCTTACAACAGCTACGGCACAATCACAACATAGCAATTTTACCAGCGGATAAGGGTGGAGCAGTGGTAGTCATGAACATGAGTTACTATCTCAATGAGGGTAAGTCACAATTATCGGACACAAGTTGTTATATGGGCATGACAATTGATCCCACTCCAATATTCAAGAAGGAAATAGATTCCTTCTTGAATTTAGCAGAAGAAGAAGGTATCATCAGTAAGAACAATGTTTAATATCTTATGGTCAAAGACCCACAGAAACAAGTTCTATATCTTCTCCCCAAAATCCATAAATCAATTTCAAACCCCCCTGGTAGACCAATTGTCTCGGGCATTGGATCTTTAACAGAACCACTATCCATGTTCCTTACACAATATTTAAAACCCTTATTAACTCTGGTCAGGGCAAGATTACAGGACACTAGACAATTTTTACAGATTATACAGGCTACACAACTAGAGCCCAGTTGGCTTATGTGCTCATTAGATGTCAAAGCTTTGTACACTAGCATTCCCCTCTGGGCGGGTCTACAAGCTCTACAGTACTGGTTAGAGCTGTCTGCTTTGTACTCCCCTGGGTTTAATACATTGCTAATCTGCATGGCTGAACATGTATTGAATAAAAACATTTTTACTTCCAAGGGGAATGTTACTGGCAGCTCCAGGGCATGGCCATGGGAGCTTCGTTTGCCCCAATTTATGCAGATCTATTCATGGCTTATTTCAAAGAATGCATGATATATGATCCACTTCACAACATTTATCTTGTGGAAATTGACATATGGCGCTGATATCTGGACGATTGCTGGATGGTGTGGCGAGCGGATGCTACATACTTACAGGAATTTGTTGAATACCTGAATGGCAACATTTGGGGGATAGAGTTTACGGTTACATATGATTTGCAAACCATCAACTTTTTGGATGTCACTGTCTCCAGGAATATGGATCACACCCTAAACACCAAGACATATCGCAAATATCCCCAATACAATACACTACTCCATGCTTCAAGTATGCACCCACGCCACACCATCCGCAACATACCCAAATCACAATTTATGCGTATCAAACGGATAAGCTCAATACAACAAGACTACGAACAAGCCAGTTTAGATCTGTACCATAGATTTGTAGACAGAGGATATAAACAACAGGACATTGCCAGGGCATGTGAATGGTCCACCAAGGTTGACAGACACACATTATTACAATACAAAGTACTGGATAACAATACTTCTAAACCAACCATTAGGTTTGTTACCACTTATGGCAGAAATTATAATGCCATCAGAGGGATAATTAACACACATTGGAACATTCTTTTGGCTAATGACCAGCTCAGAACACTCTTGGGTCCACAGTGTCACTTTACATACAGACGAGGTAAAACACTAGGCTCTCTGTTCTTTCACTTCAAGAACAAGGAAAGTGGGGGAGCCATCTATAAACAAATGACTATATCCGGAGATGAACTGTTGGGCACTTTTCCTTGTGGTCACTGTGGATCTTGCAAACAGGTTAGTAAATGCAAACAATTCACCAGCAAGAATACCAGCAAAGTGTACGAATGCAAAATCTTTGGCAACTGCAGCAGCAGTTGGGTGGTCTACCTAGCTACTTGTCAATGCTCGGCCTTTTATGTGGGCCAAACCTCTCGGTCCCTTAGAACCCGTATGAATGAACATAGGAGTGATATCAAAAACAAAAAAGAAACCAATGCTCTATACAGACATACATTGAAACATCAAAGTGCTCAATTTAGATTTATGATTATAGATAAAATCATTGGTTATAGAAGCAACTCACAAGGATGGCATAGCATTCTCAACCATAAGGAGAAATGTTGGATCATCACCCTGGGGGCATTATTCCCACCAGGTCTGAATGACCAATTGTGAATTTTTTCTAATATATAAATGGGAACTCTATGCCGTACCTCATCTATACCCTATATAAGGATATAGTTTCATATTATGCTTCTATATACCCATGAACTATATAAGTTTTGTATAATATATTATTAGACCATTTTTTATGGTTTGATATCTTTATTTGTTATACATCAATTGTTCCTTGACGTGACCAATTTTGCATCCTTCGATTGTTGTTGGTGGTTTTGGATTTGTTACATGTTTGGAATATTGAAATCTGTATATATTTGTATTGTTTTATCTCTCATATACTTACTTACATATACTACCATATGTATATTATTTTCTGGTATCCATAGACTCAATATGTTGTTTTGTTTCCCTTTTGGTTTAACCTTTTTTTGGTTTAATTTTTGTTGCAACTATGACCATTGTTCAGATCCTATATTTTTGGGATTATTATGATTAATTATATATGTATGTTTATACACATACCAATGTATATTATCCATATGAAATGATGATTACTAGCCTTTGTCTTTTTGTTTTGTATAGCTTTAACTATTTTTCCTTGTTTACTTTATTATATATGTAATCATGACTTGGGAGTGGGAACATACCATGTTTCCTATTGGTTGGGGAAATATATAAATATTCATGAGTTATATGTTTTGTAATACTGACTTTTTTTCACTGATGAAGGCAACTTAGCCGAAACCGGTTTGCAAATTAAAAAGCTATGTATCTCTACTAGCTTGTTGGAGTCTTATTTTTACAGTGATCCGGTTCACACACTTGCTGGCCAACTGTTGTTCTCTTGGTTCATTCAGGCCGTGCATATCCTACGCGCACAGCATTATATTCAGTAAAGATAGTATACCCAGCACCCACACCCCACATTGGATATTTTACTCACTGAAACCCATGATAATGCTCTGACATACCAACAATCACACATTGACCAGGACTGCAATACAACCGCTTGTCTATCTAATCAGTGCTACTACAGGGATATGCATTTATTGCACATGCCACAGAGATAGTAGGGTGAGGGAATGTCATGGATCTCTTAATGTCAGTAATATCACTATCCCTTATAATGTATGGCAAGATGCACTGTATTTTGAGAATGTGGCCTCAGAATGTTGTCTCCTACAAACATACACACTCGCACATACACACACTTGCCAGAACTCAGAGGGTAACCCACATCTATCTATCCATTTGTACAACAGTGTTATGCTGGTACTGAAAGCTCCAAGAGTGTAACAAGGTACATTTAATGTCAATTACAGCAGCAACCATTTCTAACTATGGCAATGGGAGGTGTAGTGGATGAGAAGGCCCTCAGGGTATTATCAACTATAAGTTTACAAACACACAGAAACTGTTATTCTCAGTAATGCACACTGACGCATTTGTCAGTACTGGGGTCCATAGGTGCAGGTGTTCCTAGGTGTGTACCAGGCTAATGTCCATGGAGAGATGAGAAGAGTAGGGGATGTAGGCACACTGGTATCATGCCAACTGACATTTGTCAGCAGGCCATCTAACAACTGATGCCACTTGAGTTATCCCCAGGGTGACAGTTAAACGCAACATCCAATCATCTGGTTTTCTCTTGCAGAGGGTCACTGAGGTGCTCCAATTGACATGTATGCACCATATATTACATAACATGGCCAGTGTCTGGGTTGGAGACCTGTACCCAAGCATGTTCTGTTGACTGTGGTAGTCTAGTTGAGGTATCTATGGCATGTGGTGCATACAGGGTGGGGTTTTCTAGCTGTGGCATTCATAACATAGCTGGGCAGACATGTCAGTGTCAGTCAAGCATAGATTGCCTGTAAGCAGCCAAGATGGATACCTGCCATCTGCACATCTGTACAGAGGAAAGACAGAAATCATCTAGCCAACAGGTTATGCATTAGGATGAATGTTTTGACAGATCTGACACTGATAGGTATGCCATTACTACATGACAGTAGCCCTCAATGACATGTCCTATACACATAGCAGTCTACAGTTAATATCCACATATCAGATCAATATCCAGTAGCAAAAACGTAATAACATACAGCTCACACACCAAGAACACGATAGTACTCAGAGTCCAGCTTTGCATACAGGGGTGTATGGTTCCAGTACTACAATCTGCAATCTACTCTTACTTGGGAAAACACTGTTAACAGAAGTAACGTAATGATACAATACATGCAAGTGTGACTGCATATAAGCTGCTATATTACCCATGTATGAAACACATACAAACAGAAAATATTGTTGTACTAGCCATATATGCTCAGTGTCCCATATAGTATACTCACACCCCTTGCTACTGTAATGACAGCACATAGAAGCATGTTATGTACATGGAATTAAATACACTTAGTAAAGCTATCATTACCCTGTATTTCATCAGACTGAAATGTGATCGGTGGTTACCAGGGCTGAGTTATGCTTAGCAGATGTAAGCATTGCTTAAATATAAATGGTAAGCACATTTGCACACTGGTAAGTGAAGCCTACAAGGTGTAAGCGGCTTTTAGTTTAACCGTATGTTAGCACCGCTTACCGTCGCTCAAAGCCACTTAAAGCTGCTCAAAACTGTCTTAACCACCCTTTATCCAACAGTCCTTCTTCTGCCTAGCAACAAAATAAACAGCCTTTGCAGGTCCTGAACCCAGGTCCCTGTATACTACAGTCACAGCAGTTAATCACAAAACCATCGGAGCTGTGAAGATGTTTGTTGTTTTTCAAATATATCTTTCAGTACACATACTGAATAGTAGTGAACAACAGCTTTGACTACTACAGTTGTATAGCACTTGTAAGTGAAAATAGTGTTGAATCAGTCATTTTGTTATATCTAAATATACAAATATCATATAAATATAGTTGGATTTATCTGGGAAGGTATATACAACACTCATGTTTACACATAACCAGGATATGGATATAAATATAATGTATATGTGTATATATGTATATATATATATATATATATATATATATATATATATATATATATATATATATATATATATATATATATCTGGGTCCCCTTCACTCGATCGAACGTTTACAAGTTCGAACCACATATGGCTGAGATCATATGTTCAAACTTGTAAAAGTTCGATCGGACTGAATGGAGATCTCCACACATAGAGGAAAGGGAAGATTTCCCATTTCTGCAATGTAGTGCGATCTCGGAGATGGTATATTTAAGTAAGGGGGGTGTGGGGGATGAAGCCCCTCACGTGCGAGGTGCAGGTGGGTGTAGCCCCCCTGCTATAGATGGTTAGTTCTGTGTTTTTTTATTTTATGTGTTTTTATTTCATTGTTTGAACTTTTACAAGTTTGAACATATGGTCTCTGCCAAATGTGTCTCGAACTTGTAAAAGTTCGATCTAATGAAGTATATCCATACATATATATATATATATA